>NC_090023.1:193345005-193350005 GCF_037176765.1 Anolis sagrei
ATCTATCTACATCTGTCTGCTACGCTATATTCATTTTTATTGTGACAGAATTCTGGAGATTGTCAAGCAACAATGTACAATTAGACCATTAGAACAGTTTTCTTCTGTGTTGTACTCAGGATTTGATCATTACCTTTCAAGTGAGACTGTATGAAATGTGGTAAAATAATAATGTGGAATTAGACCATTATTAGAACAGTATTTGTCTTTGTTGTTTTCTGTACTCTGGGTTTCATCATTACCAAAGTGAAACCCTATGACATGTAGTTGTATGTTTAGGATTTCAAATACTTTTGGTTATAGGGCTGACAATAAAAATTGCAATGAAACGTTTGGAGGAGCCATTGCTAACATGGAAATGTATGGTTATTATAAGTCATAAAGCTTTTGATAGCTTGCATTAAAGCTTCTATCACTTGTCAGTTACATCTGCATGAAATCAATAGCAGTTGGCCATCTATCTTTTCTGATCACCTTCCATCAGACCAGATTCATTAAATCAAACAGTCATGGTGATTAGCTGGAAAACAGAAGAAACCTTGACATGTTACAAATGCAGCGAGTGCCACCTTTTTTTTGTTCTCTAATCAGGAAGAGCAATACTTTATTTAATCCCTTCCTTTTTTAAACAAAAAAAGGCATTTTATGAGACTGTACAAGAGGCTCATCTGTCCCAACACACTAGGCTTCTGCCTGACACACTGGTATAGGCCCAGGCAAAGACATGACAAATTGTCCCCAAAGTCAGTGCTGACAGCTTCTGATGATTAATGGTCTGATTATGAAGTGGTTTTACACATATAGAATTTACATCACAGAGAGTTAGAAATTTTGCCATGTCACAGACGCCAAGGCATTTTGAAGAGCTTTACTATTTGCAAAGAAAAAGGAGGGTGAAATCCCAGCAAAAGCCATGTCATGTAAAATCAATACATCGGATCAATGCTTTATTAACAAGAAAATGTCTTACTTCACATTCCTATGTGGACCTTTGTCTCCGGGATGCATGATGGAATGTCAAATCATATTGCAGTCTTCAACTTTCTGCTGTGCTATTGAGTGGATATTATGGGAGCCTCCTTGCATTGATTATGAAATCTACTATTACATGTTTACACAAATAACCAAAGCACTTGATAATAATGGGAACCAATTATGTTGAATAACATTTCCAAATGCCTGACTGTGATCATGCGCTAGTAAGTTGTTGGCTTTTTTCACAATCGCTTGTGCTCAACAAACCTGCTGAGCTGTTCAGTGTTAATCATCAAATTACATGCTGACTAATGAGTGATGGCCTAAATTGTACGCTGAGTAATGAATAGATGGAGGCAGTTCTTATTAGTCTCAGAAAACCCATTGATTTATGTAGCGCCATGCATCATGTAGTTACTCTGTTAAAAACGATATCTACATCAAGAAGTAATATACTCTAATAAGTATTTTCATCTTAACTGTAGTCCTTGGGCCTCCGGGCTCAGTTTTTGTTTGAGTCAGGCAGAGCTATAATAAAGCCCTATGACTCCTTATAAAGCTTGTTAAACACAATGTGTGCAGTCTAACTGAGTCAGATTCATGATTCATGCACTGTACACAGCAGCATGTGCTGCTGATTTATGACCAAGCACAGTTCATAGTCAAAATTACAATTTGAGGGATAAAAAGATTAATTACTATTTGTGGCCTGCAATTTTGTGAGGCTAGTGGATTGCAGCTGTAGAAAGATAGTGCTCTACATCAGTTTGTAGTCAGCCATTCACAGATTATTAAAGCTTTGCAAGATTAAGTGCTCCTCCTGCCTGGTTTGTGCTCAGGCAATATGCTAGACAAAAAAGGACCACAGGGATAAATCTGAAGCTAGCAATAGCTGGACATATGTCATAATTGCCAGTTTCCCATAAATCCACAGCCAGTATAGAAAGCAGTGCATGATGCAGACATCATATCATGACTGTAGTGATTGCTATATATGGCCTCAAGACCTGTAACTTTGTTACTGCTCCAGCCATCCTTTTTTGCAATATATTGAATAACCCTTTGACTTGTGCACATACCCCTCGCCCACACCTCATTATAGACAGAAATAATAATAGCTTGTGTGCTTAAAAAAAAGAATGAGAGACATGAATCTCTAGAATGTTTCCCCTTACAGTCTTTTAATATGTAAACTCTCTTATAGAGATTCAGCATTTTCTTTGCATGTATTTGCTAATAACTAACAGTAGACTGACATATTGTTCTATGTATGTTTCAGCCCTTAATGAACCAACAATAGATTATGGATTCCAGAGGTTGCAGAAAGTCATTCCACGGCATCCAGGTGATCCAGAACGGTTACCGAAGGTTAGTAAACAATCTACGATTTTCAGTTTGTTGCCTACTATTACCACATACCATGAGTTTGTAAACTGCACATTGTCAATAAAGAAATATAAGAAAGTAAGTATACTATCTCTATTTATCTATCTACACATTTTCTCTCTCACACACATACATACACTGTCATATATATATATATATATATATATATATATATATGCATGCCTTTTCTGTTTCTAACTGTTCTAACAACTTAATTCATGTATGTTGCCAAAATTAGAGTACCTATATAAAACAATATATAGTGTGTAGTTTTATTAAAGAGAAAGGAATGGATTTTCTGATACAAATATTTTGGATTCTGCAAGAGGGACATAAAACTTCCTGCGTAATGAAATAGTTCAATTAAACATTTTCCACTCCAGTAGCTTGTAGTGATTTCAATCTAAGCAGCCCCACTCTGATCTGTGATTATTTGACTCTTGTTTTCCTTTCATTTTCTAAAGCTCGATTCAGTTTAATCTTTTGTTTACAAAGCTTTTGTTATAAGTCCCTGACTTAGCAGGCTAACAAATGAAGTCCACATATTAATATCTAGAGGGACTTTTCATTTAAATTCAACAAAGACAAAAGCTGCCTGTGTTGTTTATGCACATGACATATCACAGAAATTTCATTTTGATGTAAAACATTAAAGATAAGTCATGCTTATAATTTCCCCCGTTTTCTTTGATATAGTTTTGTCTTTTTTTCCTGGTATTGCAATCTCTGATTTTTCAAGGCAATCTTGAAAATAAATGAAAAAAATGCATCCATAACATCACGACTGATTATTTTATATGCTCTTCCTGTGTACACAAGCCTTGACCACCTCTCAGTTTTATTAACAAAATAAAAAAAATAATGCTGTGGCCTTACCCTTTTAGTGCTCAGCATAATAATGAGTAATGTCATTTGTCTCCCCTTTTAATTTATGAACATGATAGCAATTCATATCAGACTGTAACTGTTAGAATAACATGGAACACAATGTAAGGTTGTGTGTGTGTGTGTGTGTGTGTGTGTGTGTTTGTATGAATGAGTGCATTGAACTTATTTTCCCTGATTCATCATGGGCATACTACACACGTGAAAGCAGCCTTACGCACCCATATATAGTGTCAATGAACATGGATAGAGAATGCAAAGAGGTCAGAGACACAGCTCCCTTACACAAACCGCAACAGCATTACATATGTTGGGCCTTATGAGCTTTTTCAAAAGTACTGACATTCCTGTATTATTTGTTATTCTCTCTGGTACCCTTTCTAAAATACTCTTTCCTGCTGTTTGGAAGTTTCAATAGATTTCGTCCCTCTATACTTAGAGGTGTCACTTTTGCAAATCCACAAGAGTTATTTTTAAAAGTCTCTTTATTGTTCCACATACAGTATTCTTTATTACAATGAAAATATTTTATTACTGAATGTTTAAGTAGCAACAGAACAAGATTTTACCCTCACAAAAAAAACTGTATCCATTACTGTTAAATTTCACAGGGTTTTTCCCATTCCAGAAGTTTATTGGTAGGGTTAATATGTGTATTAATATAATGACTCACTTCGACATTGTATAGGTAAAGGTAAAGATTTTCCTGTATCCAACTCTGGGGCGGGTGGTGGTGATGTTCATCTCCATTTCTAAGCCAAAGAGCCACCATTTTCCATAGAGGCCTCCTAGGTCATATGGCCGGCATGACTGCATGGAGCACTGTTACCTTTCTGCTGAAGTGGTACCTATTGATCTACTCACATTTGCATGTTTTTGAGCTGCTAGGTTGGCAGAAGCTGGGGCTAACAGTGGAAGCTCACCCTGCTTCCCAAATTTGAACCGCCAACCTTTCGGTCAGCAAGTTCAACTGCTCAGCAGTTCAACCCAGTGTGCCACTGGGTGCCCCTGATATAGTATATGGAGCTATCATTCAGATAGTCATCCTAACAATCTAAGGACTGAGATAGTTATGAATTTTGGAGTACAAATTATGCATTCCATAGAATTCAATTAGAATTATGACATAGTATATGGAGTTATAATTCTAATCATCAATGGATTGCATAATTTGTACTCCAAAATCCATCACTATCTTTTTTTTTGGGGGGGGGGGTAAATATCAGTCCTTAGAATGTTAGGAAGGATGACTGGAGAGAAAACATTTCCACATGCTACCCTAGATCTGCCTCCATGCACAAAAATGATGTTTCTGGCATCTGGGGAATATATTTTTGCACACTGGATGGTGGGATACATTTTTTGGAGGCTTTTAAGCAGATGCTGGATGGCCATCTGTCAGGGGTGCTTTGAATGCTATTTTCCTGCTTCTTGGCAAGGGGTTGGACTGGATGGCCCTCGAGGTCTCTTCCAACTCAATAATTCTATGATTCTTTGCCCCCCCCCCCAAAAAAAATCAGGTGCTTAATATTAGTACTGATAGCACTGACTATTTGTTTAGAAATGGGAACGTCTTTTGTCCCACCCGTATGCATGAGGTGGCTCCTGGAAAATCACATATTTTTGTAATATAGAAAGTAATTTAGAATAAAGCAGTTCTTGATCCTGTGAAAAGATTTCAGCACACATTTACTTTACACACTTGAGTAGCCCCACTGCAGAGATACAAACCTGCGCAGGATTTAGGTGTGCAT
>NC_090023.1:193355005-193382505 GCF_037176765.1 Anolis sagrei
TACAGAATGAAAGAGGAAGTAACTTTTACCAGGATAATGAGCATTTGTGTCTACTTAATCTTAGGATATTATTATGTGATTCCAAGTTTGGATATGTGGTGACAAAAAGAAAGAAAATTACTACATTTTCAAATTTAATTCTTTTACCACTTTCTAGGAAATAATCCTGAAAAGAGCAGCTGATATTGCAGAAGCATTATATAGTGTGCCACGCAATCACAATCAGATTCCAACACTTGCCAACACTCCAGCTCATACTGGCATGATGGGAGTAAACTCATTTAGCAGCCAGCTAGCAGTTAATGTTTCAGAAACCTCACAAGCTAATGATCAAGGTATGTGAAATTTTAAGAATTCTGTGTCTATAATATTTATCTTTCTGAAGTCTGTCATTTTATTCTGAGATTGAAAGACTACTTAAAAAATATTCAAGAAAATGTTGAAAAAAATATTTCTTCTTCTTGAGAAACCCTGAGGAAAAGAATTTTGGATTGACAAGAATCTTTGCAGTTTAGGAATCTCATCACGTGGCTCAAAATAAGTGTTCTAGGATGCTTAAAGTCTTATTCAGGGATGGAGCCCCATGGCAGACATCAGATAATGTCACCTATGGCTCCAGTCCCAACTGGGGTAAAAGCATCTCTAGACACTTTCGTAGCAACACGGGAAGCTTCCCATGTTGTGCTGGCTCCAATGGAGCCAGTATGGGGCCTCCCGTTAAGGGCCACATTTTCCCCACGTGATGGGAAAGGATTGAGAGAGGGAGCTGCCTGCAGAGTGACAGATTTACCCCGCTGCTCCCTCTTTCCTTTCCACAAGAAAAGCAAAGCAGGATGCTTCACCTGGCTTTTTAGAATAAGTAGGACTCATTCTAAAACAGCATTTTCTGCATAGAAAATGTTGACATAGAATAATAGGTCAACTCTTAAATATTATTCTGAATATAAAAACTATCTCCTATGCAACAAATGCTGTAATTTGGGAGTTAATCTGCACAAAATTCAAATGTGATTGTTTTGCACAGCAAACCGCATTTTTATGCAGTTTTTCTTTGCCAAAGAAATATCAAGCATGTGCAGATTTTGCACAAAATGACTCTGGAATTACAAATAGGCTTCAAAAATATGGTTATCAAATACTTACTCTCAGCAGAAAGAAATATCCTGAGACATTGCTTAGTTACACATAAGTAACTAAGTAGCCAATATATTATAGGAGTGTAAACCTGAATTATTACTAAAAAAACAAAAACAAATGTGAGGGAGAGCAACACAATTCAGTAGAAGGAAGCATTGTTTGCTATTTGTGCTAAGCACAGAGGTAACATAGAGTTCTCCCACTTGCTTTAAATAGGGATGGCATTATGCCTTTACCTCGAACTACAAAGAGGTGATCTAAACTGTGCAGTCAATTAAAGGTGCATAATGTGTGGTGCAGTTGGGGGACTCTTCACCCCTAAATAATAATCATATTCATTTTCTTGGGGTGGGTTTTTTCCCCTACCACAGTAGGTTACAGTCGCAACACAAGCAGTGTTTCCCCGCGAGGGTATGTCCCAAGCAGTACTCCTCAGCAATCCAATTACAACACAGTCAGCAATAGCATGAATGGATATGGCAATGCTGGAATGCCCAATCTTGGTGTGCCTGGTTCTCCGGGATTTCTTAATGGTTCCTCAGCTAACTCCCCTTATGGCAGTAAGTGTTTATTTCTGCTATATGTTGTCATTACATATATTACTATTAGTTACAAAAATATTTACTTTGTGTTTTGTTTTTCTACAATGTGAGCTACTGGATAAAAGGAGGGGTGACTCTGGAGGCTGGACACTTAAAAAATTAACATGGTAAATATATTGGAATATGCCAAACAATAATCTTGATTTAAAAAGAAAAAAACATATTGGACTGCACAGTTTGCAACATAAGTCCAACGCAAAAGAGTTTGCCTGTTATCCAGAGCGTGGCAAGCCAAAACATTTTATTTTTTCCATTTATATTTTTCCCTATTATAAGAGGCAAGACCCTATCAGTCTCTTTTTTTGTCCGTGTTTGCCATAAAAATCCACAATATAAGTCCTGATTATTTTTGCTTTATTGCAGTAGTGCCGTCAAGCCCTACCATGGCAGCCTCTTCGGTCACCCTCCCTTCAAACTGTAGCAGTACACACGGCATTTTCTCATTCTCACCTGCCAATGTCATCTCTGCAGTGAAACAAAAGAGCGCCTTTGCTCCTGTTGTCAGGCCCCAAGCTTCTCCTCCACCATCTTGCACCAGTGCAAATGGAAATGGACTTCAAGGTGAGCTGGATCTCTGTATCATTTTTTGTATAATTGCAGACTTTTTTGGGGAAAAAAACCCACTAGAACATTATATTTTTGAACTTTAAAAAATGAGTTTATCACTCACAAATATTAAAAGAAAAAAGACTCTGAAAAATAAGGTGGATTTGCATTGCAGGTGAAAGACCTTGATACTAAATCCAGCAGTGCAAAACATAGCCTGCCATTTTACCCTTTGCTGGTTAGGATATAAGAATTAGAAAAAAATACTAGCTGTCTTCCCAGCATTTCCCCTTAAGGTTTCATTCATTAATTTTTTAAAGTAAACACACAATCCTGAATGTTTCTCACAGATCCGATGTGTTTCTTGTACTTATTTATATACTTCCTGCATGCATTTTTGATAGACACTTTTTAATCGGCAACATTTCAAAATATTCTGTGTTTTTTACATGATTCATTTTTTGAAACTTTAAAAATCTTACAAAATGTTTGAAGCTGTTGCCCAGTGTTCCTGTTGTTCATTCTTAAACACATAACTAGAGTGTATGATTTTACTGGAGTTTATTCCAGTTAAACTGCCCATAAAAAAGAAATCAAGATAAATAACTATAAAAGAGCTCATAGAATTTACACAGACACTTGCAGTCAGTGATACAAAGTGTGAAATTTATAGAGGGAGCAAAAATAACTGTAAAGAGTTTTGCAGAAATTGCTTTTCATCTCAAAAAACTACTGTACATTTTTAAAATGCAGGGCCAAAACTTGCTTGAGCTGAACCTGAAACACAACTAGAATGTTCTCTTAAAACATACTCAAAGCACTTAACAGCACACAGACTTGGAATGCATTACAACTGGTATTGATTTACATTGCAACAGCCATTCACTTTTCCAGGGCCAGGGAAGAAGAATGCAGTATTTTATCAGAACAACAAACATTCACATTTTAGATTCTTTATATTATATACAGAATATCATAATAAGATTTTTGATATATGTGCACAACATAAGGATTTTGAGCAATTGATAAATTTTAGACAGATAAAGAAAAATAATCAAGAGGGCTAGAAAAATGATTGAGGATATTACTATAATTGTTTACCATTAAAGATAATATCTGCCATTCTGTTAGTCCCAACTAGAGTAGAGCCATTGAGGCAATGTTATTTGCCACTAATAAACAGGATTCTAGCCTTTATCCTTTAGGAATATATTTTATTAAAAATATGCAGACATGAATTGATGAGGTGCAGGTTTTCCAAAGACCAACCCATGTTTGTTTGATTCAGTATAAAAAGAAGGAAGCAGTTTTGTGCACCCTTTTTTTAGCATAAGCTTTTGTGGTCTGGTATCCATGAACCTCCACAAAAATACGTTTTCCCTTGACTCCTCTTCCTCTCTAACTAGTCTGTTGACTATATGATACTTCATAATATTTACAGCATTTTTTCTTCAATCTAAGAATAAGGAGGCAGCCTAAAATACTTGCTTTATACTATCAGGTTTTCAATGGCAGGGTCATCAAAGGCACAAGGCTGCTTTGAGGCCTCATTTTCCCAGAACTTTGTTTCTATGGAATTGCCTTCTATATAATCTTTCCAATAACATTTCGATCTTTCAGTTAGGTCCCCCCCCCCCCTTAAGTATTTAGTAGGCAGTTTTCAAAACTAAAGATAGACCTTTAGCTACTTCTGCTTTTGTTTTTCTTTGTCCTGTGCACAGCCACTGTTGGTAATGACACCTTTTGAAAGTAGGCCTTGCTGACAAGGGATTCCAAGAATTCTGTTTTTTTTTGGGGGGGGGGGGATAAGCTTTATGTGGAGCCCTAACAAAACTCAGGGTTGGAATTTATCTGTTTTTTTATTGTTGAATTTTATTGTTGAAATTAAACATTTCAGCATATGAAGCTATCTTTTTTTTTAAAAAAAAACATTGAATGCGATTTTCCTGCTTCTTGGCAGGGGATTGGACTGGATGGCCCACCAGGTCTCTTCCAATTCTATGATTCTATGATCTGTATAACTCTAAATGCAGTATCTTAAGCTTGAGCAACCCTGTCAGATTTCAGTTTGAAAACTGGAAATATTGTAAGCAGAAGTTAAAAATCTGCAGGTATTAAAGTAATTAGTAAATGTTATGTTATGTGAGAAGTGTGGCTGTTCTTCCATATCTATAGATGTAGATCAATATTGCCTGAAAACAGCAGTTGCTTTCATTTGTAAGAATAATCCTGTGTCCCAGTGCTAGAACTTAGAAGCCTATGTTGGATGTCCACTCTTAGAAGTTGATTGGCTTTATGTCTTGAAAAGTGGTTTTATATATACTTTAGATAAGATTGCACCAAAATATAACTCTCCAGATTTTTGGGACTACAATCCCCACTATTGCAGACTAACTGCTAACTGGTTGATGGGAACTGTAAGTCCAAGCATCTTCAGGGCACCATCTAAGATGCAGATGCCAATCTCTCTTTGGGCACAAGAGTCCCCCCTCGGGGGTTGAGAAGGGCGGGGTAGAAGTACTCGAAATAAATAAATAATAAACATTGTAGAGGCTGACATCTCAATGAATGTGTTTTGATGTGCACTAGATTTTTAAATTTTCTTGTGAAGTATCTTCCCAGAAATTTAAGATGCCAAACAGTAAACCAGATCTTCCACAACATCTCCTATTTTTATATTCAGACATTCCCATTTCTCTTTCTGCTCCTTCCATGTTACTTTTTGGAAAGATGTCAAGTCACTTCCTTACCTAGTAGTAATACCTACTACACGAAAGACCCTAAACATCTCCTTTCTTCCATTCTTCTCTACAGGATTCTCTGGACACTTACCACTGCCCCAACTCTTTGCTTTCTCTTGCTGTAATTTTACAACCCACAGTTAGTTTAGAAAGTCTTTGTAGCCAGCACCCTCATTATTGTTATCAAATATCTACCACTGTGCTCAGGAAATAGAGAATATAATTGTAATTATAGTTTGCTAATGATGTGAACTTCCTCCCAGTAAATATCCTTGATTGTCTTAATATGTATGGGGCATATTTGTCAAATGTTACTTCATTTTATCTCGACACACAAAAGTTAAACTGCTGATATTTCAGATTTTTGCCAGTGGTCTGAACTAGGAGGAGCTCATCCTGCCACTGCAGTATGACTCTTCTTGCTTGGACTATGGGCTGCAAATACAGGTTGTCCTTTCCTTGGAAATCCAAATTTTATGGCATCTCTGCACCATGAATTACATGAGTAAAAAAAGACTCATGTAGTTGGGACCAGTTCTAAATAATCCAAAGGATAAATGTATTGATTAAGATTTTTGCTGGCACGTCTGAAACATATGGATGCTTCTTCTCACAAGAGTCAATGCTTGTGAGAAGGCATCCACATAGTTTCATTTACAGTCAGCCACTGTGTGGGATAAAATGTACTAGAGATAAACAAGAATATTTAAATGGTTGTTGACTTGCCACAAGGAAGAAAGTGCCCAGCTGGAAAAATTGAAATATAGTGTTGAAATAAAAATGTCTCAGCAGTAGTTTCTGTAAATACTTTCTAGTACAGAATTTATTTTAAACCTGGTTGAGAAAGCACTACTCACAATGCTATGAAAACAGATTTTCTGTCCTGTACAAATCAAGAAAATCTAATTTAAATATTCATAATGAGGTGATGTGTTTCTCACACAGGGACTTGAAATGTATGTGAGGAAAAATCCACTCATCCTATAGCAGTCATATATGCAAACTACCAGCATAGCATAAAAAACAAACTAAAATCCTTCCCAGAGAAATTTGCAGGGTTTTTTTTTTTTGCTCATTTTGCTGTTGTTCATCTTGATATCAAATGGTTACATAAAGACATATCAACTATTCAAACTTGTAGCACTGTAGCCCCACTGTGAGTACTGTATCACCTCATGGGAGGGTGTGGTGGTAGATATTTCTCATTGGATTGTTTCACTAGCTATGAAAGTAAAATTGTTTTAAAAACAACAAAAAATAAATATTGAATGGCATTATAATCTAGAGATCTATCGACATAGAGTTTATATTGTTATGTCAGATGCTCTGACAAAACAGAAGTGAAGTAATGAAAAATTGTACTAAGCAAGTGTGAAACTTTTGCACCTAAACCATTTAGTTACTTTGATAATTCCACATTTAATATGTCTCTTGGGAGCAGATTCAGGGACAAACCAGCAGTTTATATGACAGTAAAGCAAGTACATGTTTTGCCAGGGTACATGAAAGAAGCAGAGTGAACAAGACATCTTGAAAAAGAAAAATAGATTTCCACCTTATTGGTCCCACATGTATACTGGGAAGGCTCCACTTCCATTTTATTCTGATGATGTGAAAATCTGAAGGCCCATAATGCTTGTTCTGGTGGCCTGTGGTCAATATCTAGACTCCTAACTCACTGCTAGTTTAGCAGCAATAATAAATGTTTTATATATATATATATATATATATATATATATATATATATATATTTAAAAGTATATACTTTGCAAGAAGTGTAAAGAAATGAATGAATAAATAGAAGCGGGACTTATAAATATATATCCTACTTTATTATAGCAATGGATAAATTAGTTTTAAAGCAGCACAGGGAAATGCAATTAACCTTTGATGCCATCATTCTATTAACACTGGTTTCTTCTTGGCACAGTAAACTTTTCTTCAAAATTGCCTCACATTTCCCACATCCAAAATAAAAATAGAAAATGTAACACTGGTGACCATAAAAAGAAAGCTACATTTATCTAACAATGGCCAGAAAAATTAGGTTGTTTCAACTGTGGTGAGACTATAACTCCAGATACAATTCGTTGCCTCTTTTTGAGGGATATGCCTCCTCTGAGTTCAGTGTGTCTTCAAAATCGACATGTACAGGGGTTGCATTATTAAGCTCTATACTGAATAGCACCGATGTCACTAGACAGGTGGATGTTTACAGCCACTTTATGGATCTGAAACAGATCTGCAGATCTCATCTAACATATACATTTTAGCCTGTTTTTTAAAAGTTGAAATAACTTGGAATTTTCAGTTTCAATTTACAGCAAGCTCATTCAGAAAATGTATCACGCATAAACTGTGTAACAATTGTTCCTAGTCTTAAACACATACAAACTCATGTAACCCACATTGTCCTGATTATAGCATGCCATATGCAGAGAGCAGGAGTTAACAAGGTACCTTGTGCCATAGGATCAGTTTGGTAAAAGGTGGCTGATTGATATATGTGTATTCATCATTTGATGAATGCAGCATCAAGCATGCTTGAATGTGGCATTACTTACCATAAGCCACAGATCACCTGACATTCACCGTAAACTCAGTGCTTTTCAATGAAATCAGTTTAACCATTAAGCTGTTTGCAATGAAGTGGCATGCATGCGTGTGTAAAACAGCTCAGAAACTGGCCTGGTTTGCATGCAATGCTAAACCATTGTTTAACATTATGTGCATGTGTCTCAGACTTGTGTGCACTTCTCTCGTCTCTCTTCCAACACTTACTTCCAATTTCAATTTGCAAAGCTTTTTTTTTTGGGGGGGGGGGATTATGATGGAACTAGGATATATGATCACTTGAATCTATGATTTATTGAGACAATGCACGGTAATTAACCATGGTTTGAAATTGGCTTGTTTCAATAAAACACAATATTAGTCACCGTCTCTCAAGATTTTGACGGAGCAAGGAACTTATTTTTAAAGAAAAGATAATAATAATAATAATAATAATAATAATAATAATAACCACCTGGTCACATTATAACTGCTGGCATGAACAGAATGCAGAATTCAGTGCTAAGGAAATTTCAGCCCAAGCAAGTGATTACATTTTAGGGCATGTTAACCAACAGTAGCTTTTATAATGACCACATCCTTAATGATACAGAGTAGAAGGAGGCACTGATTAGAAATACCAGTAGCCCAGGACATGAAAATGCTAAATGCTAAAGATAGGGTCATAGATCTCTGAACTTGGGACCATTAGAGACTGCATTTGTTGAGAAACATGGACCATAATTGCTGACCTCAGGATCAGATCATTCTCAAATCCAGGGAGAATAGTGAAGAAGATAAGATAGTCATCTTGTGGGGTGAAATCTACTTTTCATCAAGCAGATTTCTTTCCACTTTGCCATATTATTCTGCCATATTTGTAGCACATGAATCTTGTTTCCATTTTTTTCCAATTGGAACACGACTATTATCCTGCAGCCTGATACAGTTAATTATCAGGCAGTCTTAACTGCACACAGTCATAACCTCTCATGGACACATGTACATGACTAATGCTAATACTGATCTCCAAATACAATGCAGTTTAGCAATGACACGTTGTTAACCAGGCAAACAGAGAGCAAGCATCACTAGTAAAAATATCCATAATCGACACACTTAAGTATATCTTGATAACATATAGATTTGAGTCTTATAGTTGAGCTGATTTGCTTGTCTCAGCTTTTCAAACAAATATTAAAGATATGATCGTCTACCATGTATTTCTGACACCCGCCCCTAAAAGTTGCAGCTTAGGGCTCTTGTGGTTATTTGTCTTTCATGGGCAAGAAAATAAATGCAAGGATCACTTTCCTGATGCTACTGTCTTTTTCTTGTGTATCTAGTAAACCAAATAATAGTGGAGATAGTTTCAAAACAACTACTATGGCATGTTGTGCATATTCTTAAGCAAGAGAAAAGATGGAAATGCTGGCAAGACAGCAACCAGTGCAAGCTTATATTTCATATCACAGTAGGTCCCCCACTTTTGTGGGCATTAAGGGCAAGGACCCCTTGTAAAAGTGGAATCATGAATAAAAATACTATTTTTAATGTGAGAAAACATCTCTCTGGAATCTCTAGGATGACTCTGTGGACACTTTCTACTAGATGTTGAACATATAGATTTCCAAAGAAGTATTCCAGAAGAAGTATGCTCTCTAGAAATCTGCAAGGTTGAACTTTTGAATCTGGAGGCCCAATTGTATACAATCATTGACTCACTACTGCTCAGTTTTATTCCAAGTACTAATACAGGGGAGACTCATCTGGTTGCATGAGTGACTTGGCTTCTCTATCTTATAGCCTTGAAAAGATATCAAAACCCCTTAAGCTGGGAGAGATATGGGGAATGGATTTGCAACACTGGATAGGAGCATACCTGGTGACAGTTGCTATTCATCTCCAGATATTAGGTGAGCTATAGATTGTAAGGGTGGTATGCTTTAACAATTTCATGTGCCAACAAATAAAATATAAAAAGCTAGTATTCCTTAAATCATCTCCTCTTCATTTTTCAAGCCAAAGTCCCCCGCTTTAGCATTTGTTTTTTTTGCAATGTAATATGAAAATACGAAGCACATTTAAGACCTCATCAAATGGAGGTCCTTAAGCTGGAGCAGCATGGTGAATCCATGGGGTAGCATGGGAAACCGTCGGGCAGCACCCCATAGCACCCCCTTACCATCACATGTGGTTTCCCATCTGTCCTCCGGCTTGATCCCATGCTGTCCCTGGCTTAGTCAGTGAGTACACAGGTGACTGCCCATGTTCTCAGGGCAGTTTCTCAACACACTGCTGAGGTGCAGCTGGGACAGAACTCCATCGAAAGTAGCCCTGCATCATGTGATGGGCTCCGGTGTGCTCCATCCTGTCTGCTTCTCGGCAGTGTCCTAGGATGGGGCTTTTTGCCCATGTGATGAGGTCCTTAGTCAGTTACATTTCCCAGCCCCCATATATTCCATGCACAACATTATAAAAACAAACAGGCAACTTTTCCAGTCTAATGCTACTACTTTCACTCATGTTTCCTTCTTTAGAAATCTACTTAAAATGTGTGTAGTAAAAATATGACAAAGTATTTATACCTAAAACCTTGGAAGAACATTGCATTATTTCCTCTGCAATAGAAACTAAGGCTTTGGGGCGTATGTTTCATCATACAGCCCCAGAGCATTTTAAAATTATAAATGAAAAATAACAGTATATTGTTACACATTATGGTTCAGTATAAAATAATGTTATCTCTTGTTGTCCTCAAGGACATGTACGTGTGAAGATATTTCTGTTTGATTAGCCACATAGATGTGTATAAGTGAAGATTTTAGTTGTACTGAGATGTTGCATTGGTTGTGCCAGTTTTGGTTGATGACTGCAGAGTCAACAATATTTGGAGGGCAGCATGCTTTCCATATGTGGATTTGATAGCAATTTGTGAATGCAGTGTATCTTCCAACTGATCACTGTGCCTGAAGTGAATTAAAGTTCTACTTCTAGTCATAGGTTAAAAGCAAAGGAGTACATGGCATTCCAAATCCCAGCCTGGAAAATAAATAGTGCTTTGGAATTGTGGATCTTACAAGGCAAGCCACAGAATGTCATGGTTAAAGGCTGGAAAGGATAAGAAATGCTTCTTATTGTGCATTATAGTATGTTAGGAAACATGAGCAACACTGTAAAAAATTAAAAACCGTGAACCATCTAGAAACCCAAGAGAGCGCTTTCCCACAACCACCAAAGACAGCATTTTCCAGTTTCTTGGACGATAATGATTCACTAAGCAAGTGATTTGTGCAGGCATCCTTTTACATGTTAATGAGAGTAAGGGTTTGTGGCACATATGCAACAGAAACAAGATATGTCTATGAACGTATGTGACACTGTATAATAATATATACAGCCACCTGAAGGACTGTGAGCTGTGTGTGAATGCCAGAAGAATAATGGAAATATAAGAATAAGATGCTTAGTTTTCAACACCACCACCACCCCCAATTATTGAGGCTTATTTCTATATTACATGTGCATCCCACCTCCTTCCATTGAATTCAAGATATTATTTTTCTCAGTTTGTTTTCATAAGAACATTACAAGCTGTTTTGGGATGGAAAAGAATTTATGGATCAAGATAATCCAGATAGCATCTTGCCCTAGCAAAGATTTGGCACAAAGGCATTTTCATACTACAAAAGTATAATGCTATGATTCCACTTCAACTGCTAGAGTGCCATCCCATTCATGAAATATTTAAAATTCTCAGCCAGAGAACTCTGTGCCTTGCCAGACTACAAATCTCTGGATTGCATCGGTGTTACCATTAAGGCAATTAAAGAGCATTGTAGTGCTATAATTGTGTAGCATGAAAGGGCCTCGGGCTTCCCCAGGCTGAAATTATAATCACTCAGTCATGCTGGGTTATTACATTAATGGCGTAATCCTATGCAGGTCTGTATAGATCTAAGTCTCAGTAATTTCAGTGAGCTGTATATTCAAATAAATGAGTACAGGATTTCACCATAAAAACACTAATCATCGCATGTGTTTGATGGCACAGTAAAAGTGTCTTGGAGTTTATGTCCTATCTGCAGGACTGTTATCTTCTGGTTAAAGATTCAACATTTGAATTTTTTTCAAGAGAGAATGCCAAAACATTATTTATTTTCTGAGGAAGGGTTTTCAACTCTTCACTAGTATCAAAAAAACCCTAAGCCTGAGTATAAACTTGTATCCTGTAAACTGTTTGAGTAATGGACCATACAAGATACTGAAATTATATTCCCCTTCTACAATCATAATGGTGAAAACTGGCTGAATGTTACATTAATGTAACAGAACACTTGCTATGAAATGGTAATAATGTTATTAGTATTTATTGCTGTCAATTAATAGCAGAAAGCTGGCTTCCAGAGCAGATAGCCAAAACTTCACTTTACCCCGTGTCAATGTACTGCGATTACCACAAGGGAATGCATACAGGCCAAAGATTGTGAATAGCACATCACTGTGCTCCATCATTTGGCACTGTTTCTCCCAGCCCTGATGGTACCATTGTGCAGGAGCTAACTATATTGGAATTGAGCCATATTGGGAGAATTCACAGCTGGCAAGAACTGGCTGAAATCCAAGCAATGGTACATAGTGGTTGAAATGCAAGAGCGTCCGGCTGTTATGCTCCATCTGTAAACCTGTGACTAATCTTTCCATATAAACAAAAGCATGTCCCAAACTTTCATGTACTTAGTTTGCCTAACCCCTCAAGTTACTGGCAGCATTTCGGTTCATAGAATTTTTCCATTAGAAGGACCATATTTCTGTAGGTAAATTTTCCCCAGCATCTTTTAAAAATATTTTAAAAGCTAGGCGAAAAATTATAAAATTTGTATATGTGATATTAGACATTACAACCACTGGGCCACTCGATGTTACTTAATTGTAGTCCCTATTGTGCTTCAGTATGAACTATGCTAGCATGAACTCATGGAAGTTGAAGTACGATTGCATCTGGAGGGCCAGTGGTTCCCCAGATGTTTATGAATTCTGTTCCCTTCCAAACAAAAGATCCAGAGCAGACTATAAAATTCAGCTGCTTACAGTACTCATTAACTCCTGCTATTCCAACTGATTTGTAGTGAGAGGATCAATGAATTTTCCTATTCCCATGGAGCTTTCTACTGGAACATTAGGCTTTTTAGTTTTGAAATCAGTGAGATCATACATGGGGATGCACTGATTTATGTAATATAATGCATAAGTTACTATGAAGGTAGCAAATCAGATGCAGAGATACCCCCCCCCCCCAAAAAAAGAGGTGTAGTGCATTTATATCACTGTGGCATACTTTTACTCTTGTCTACCTCTCCCTAATTGTGTTACTTCCACAACTCAGGAGTCCCCGGTCGCACAATGGGTCAAACCCTTGTGCTGACAGGACTGAAGATGACAGGTTGGAGGTTCAAATCCGGGGAGAGTGTAGATGAGCTCCCTCTGTCAGCTCCAGCTTTCCATATGGGGACATGAAAGAAACGTCCCACAAGGATAGTAAAACATCAAAACATCCAGGCGTCCCCTGGGCAATGTCCTTGAAGGTGGCCAATTCTCTCACACCAGAAATCACTTACAGTTTCTCAAGTCACTCCTGACATGAAAAAAAAAAATCTCCAGTGGAACAAAAGCATTCCATGTATTAGAGAGGCTAAATATGTGCTGCAGTTAACATATAGTTCACTTTGATGTTATATTTACCAAAAATGTTGACTATCATAGTCTTATAAGATTTATATCCCAAGAACAGAGAGATAAGACTTACAGTTCCAATATAATACAAATATGGGATAATATATCATAAAATAACACATAATATAACATAAAATAACCTCCTTATTATATGTGCCTTGCTCTATGTGTTAGAGGACCTCAACATAATAATACCCAACATTTTCTGAACAAGCTTTCAGGACTAGCCCATGTCTTGTCTTTAAACTATGGTACTCATCTTTAAGTGCAAAGGGAGATTTTCCAACTTCATCTCCAACTTAGTTCTCACAGGATTTGTGTGGGTGAATTAGACTAAACCCACCTGGAGGTCCTGCCCCTTCTAGACTTAGAGGAGAAATCTTCTACATCAGGCCCATAGCCAGGAGGTGGGGCTTGAGGGGCTTCAGCCCCCCCCCCCCTGAAATTCTCAGGGTGGTCCATGAGAAGGCCTTACTGGTACATTATTTAAACTATTATGTTTATTCATATCATGATCTGATCACCATGCTCAATATATCCCATATGCATGGGGGTATTGGGACAATGATACAAAAGGTGTGCTACGGTAGATCTTGAGCCCCCCCCCCCCCCCGCAAAAATCAAACTCACTCCCCCCAATCAAAATCCTGGCTACTGACCTGTCCTACATCATCTTCACAGATGCCTCTGCATTGTGAATAGCCAGTTAAGATATTTCTTCCCTTAAATCCACAGTGCATCTGCCTATACTGTCTAATACCAAAATCCACCAATCTCACCATCAGGACACTGTGATTTAACTTGGGGAGTGGGGAAGGAGGTTAAACTGTCAGCCAGCCAATCTAGACCAATGGCGTAAAAAAAGAAAAGAAATTCTACATGAATCCATAAACTTGAAAACCAGTGAGGCCCAAACTTATACTGATGGGTGCTGAGATGAAAGTGCAAAAGAACAGGATTTAGGGGAGGAGCTATGCTTTGTACCATGCTGCTCCACACCCTCTGCCCTGACACACTGATATTCTCAGCCGAAGCAATTTTATCTCTCTCCAGGGAGCAGGTGTAAAGATTGCCACCTCACCCAGCAGGAAAGCTGGGAAAGAGAAATTGCTGGCATTTCTTTAAAAGGAAAAAAAATCCATTGAGGAAAAAGATAGCAGTTTGAGAAGTATTCAATGTAACGGTAGAGCTGCTTTCAAATTACACTGAACAAAACCAAATACTGTTTGGATCTTTTATGTTGCTTCTCTGGCCACACAAAGAGATTGAATTCCAGAAGAAACCTATACATGTTACAAGTTTTCAGAAAAACCACAAGCTCAAATCTGAGATAAATTGATATATATTTTTTGAAGTTAATCAACTGAGAAATTGAAATCAACACCACTACATTAAAATGTATTAATGTTGCTTGTAAATGAATTAATTGGAAACATCATCATGGCAAAATGTAAGCACCGTAAAGTTAAAACAGTCCATATTATATTCCTGTCAAGGAGTTAACAAGAATATAATGACAAAATTTAGCATCTCTGATCTTAAGAAGCTCAGTACTTGTACCAAGTGTGTCACAATAAGGGTCACCCAACTGGCCTGTTCCCCTGTAAGTGTTTTTTGCTCAGTTACAACTCCGGGAGCCAGGCAACAGCAACAATGGCTGATACCTCAGTTCAAGAGTCAGTGCCAGTTCCTTCTGCTTAGAACAAGGAATTATGATATTGTTGTATCACTATCTTTATTCCAGTTATTCTGTTGGATACCTTCTACTTAAGAGTTGTTATGTCATGGACAGAAGAGCCCAAATAGTTTAAAAAACAAAATGAGGCAGCAAGTAGTTTTAATTGCATATTTTTATAAAACCTAAACAGATTACAAAACAGGTATATTGTACTTGACTTTGATCTCAGAGAGTCATCAAATTATTAAAGACAGCCTATTATTAGAATAAATTACAATTAACAGAATGTCAAAACTGAGAGTTTCCACTTAGGTTTGAGTGTTCAGAAAGAGAGAATTGTCTAAGGCTAGTCAGAATTTCATTTAGGAAACTTGAGAAGTGTCTAGCCCTTGATTGGCGAGTGAGCTGGCCTTGTCTGACATTACCAAAAGTGACCATGTTGTTTCTCAGCCGTCAACAGAGGCAGTCTCCAGGGAGTTTGGGCCACTGCTTGCCATTAACAAAATGCTAAGAGAAATATCACACATGTTGAAGGCAGGATGCACTTGCACACACACAAAAAACATCAGAATCCATTTCATTTTAATAGCAAAATATGTTTTAAAAATAAAATGGGGTGGGAAGAGAAAGCTTAATACTCCCATAAGATATCCTATTATACTAGAAACAGATGGTAAAAATAGTCTGGCAGCTACTATATGCTGTAACATTAAATGGCAAGAAGGTCTATCAATGGTCCGTTCAGAGCCTGCTTCCCTCTAAAAAAAAAAAAAAAAACCCACCTTCATATCATGCTCAGTCTGTAATCCAGAGATAACCTCTACATGCAGAAGTTTATTACTGCATGTCACAGCTCACTTTCAGGTGCAATATCCTTGCATCCGCAGAATCTGTGTCACATCTGTCACGTGCTTAATTCAATGCATAGCTTGCTCAAGAACATGCCTGCAAAACTGCATGAGCAGTATTTTTCTTTCTTTAGGTCATAGGCCTCTGGATCACGGCCTATATAAGTTATGAAATGTGTTCTGTGAATGTTCGCAATTGTTTTGCAGGCATTGTTGCTGCAGGAGAATATTCATGCATGGTAGATTTTTCTTCTTCATTTTCTGTGCAAGTTGAAATACATATGCTTATGTCTGCCTATAAATTAACAGTTCTTTTTCTCTTTCTTGCAGCTATGTCTGGGCTTGTAGTCCCGCCAATGTAAATTCATTTTTGTTTACCTACTGTAGCACCAGGCTTCAGAAGATGAGCTTTTTAGGGGACAAGTTTAGTATATAAGACATGCTGATGGAACCAGTACCTTCAAAATACAATCAGCAAAACATTGAAATACTACAAAAAAACTTTGTTTAAAGATTTTATTTAAACTACTAAGAATCTACATGCAAACAATCGACTTCTTCATGAACAATTCCATTTTATTGACTGAACTCCTCTCATATTTTCACATTTCTTGGTCCTGAAGAACAAGGAAAAAGCGACGCCTATTTTGTATAAAGTTTCTGATTACGTCTTGGCTATGTCTAGTACTTGCTATGTGTCGGGAAAAACTTTGTGGATGCACCATTTTGGTTATCATGAAACACTGATGAAAAATGCCTCCAAAACATTTTTCTGTACTCATAACTAGATTCACAATGGTTGTGTATCTCTATAATGTGAAATATTTTTTTGTGGTGAAAAAAGGGGGCCAAGGAGGTATGAGCCATCAAAACTGGAAAAAAGGATGAATATATGATTTGGGATAATTTGGGAACTGGGGAGGGCGGGCGGGTTTATCATTGCTTAACTTCATCTTAATGAAATGGAACTTTGTAACTTATTGTAGTTAGAAATTGTAACTTTGATATTGAATTCTCTTGCCTTCAACAAGCACACTGACAGAGAAAAATGCTACTGTCTGTTGGTTTAAAAAAATATACTTCCACTGCTAGAGCTTCCTGTTAAGCAAGTGTGATCTGCAACATTTTTTCAACTTTTGCTAGCACTGTATACTATTGCATTCTTAGGCTACTGTGAAGTCTATGTTTCTTGTACCAGAAAATTGTCCTTTTGACTTCTAGATCCTTCTTCCCTAATGTGTTTTGTATGTGGTTATAAAATTGTAGACTTTTGTGATTTTGCCAAAGTTGTAGCTAAATATTTATACACTTGTCTTGAATTTTTTTCAGATCCACTTAAATATTTAGAAGAGCAAATTTTATCCCTTATTAAAATAAGGAATAAAATAGTCATACATTGCAACACTTTCTTTCACGTAAACACTTGCAATCACCAAGGGAATTTATTTTGTAACATATTGATTATAAATATTGTATTTATCTTTGAAATTTTGTATATTGCTTTTCATAATTTTTCCCTTGTATGTATGTTTCATTTTTTTTTGTCATTTGACTGGTATTGAGATGCTATGAAAAGCATTAAGCCAAGAACAGTTGCCTTCATATGTTTCTGTTAAAATAAATTTGTGTTCATTCATTACATTTGTATTTCAAAAAGTTGCTATTTTTTTGACCTTCCATCCTTTTTTTTATTTTGAAGGAAAACATTGTTTATTTTTATATTATTTTTAAGTTATCTGAACAAATGATTTTGAAATAAAGTTGTTTGTTGTATAGTTAAAACAAAACCGTGCCACATGGCTGTAATAAATACTAGTAGAATACGTGCATGTGATGCAGCCGCAAGAAAGAAAAAAAGAAGGTTCTCTTATTTTGTGTCTGGACTTTTTATTTTAAATGTTCCTCTGTTTTGTCTCATTTCTGTTTTTTTAAAAGATTGTAAAAACTCATTTTGAATTGCCACCCATGACTTTGCCACATAGCTGAAATATGTTTACCTGGGGGAGGGGTGTGTGTGTGAGGCCTAAAACTTTAGAATAATAAAATAAAATTCACTTCTGATGTTTTAAATAAAGAGTTTGCTATGTTAACTTCTCAGATGCCTTAAAAGTAGACTTGTCTGAAGAACTTTTGTGCTGTTTGATCATGGTCTTATATACACCACAATCAATCACAATGTCATCTGATGGATGATTTGCGGTGTACAAAAGCACAAACCCTGGAGTGAAATCTGTTAATCTAATGCAGCTAGCTGTTTTCTGTTCATTTCAACAAGGTTTGTGCCAATGCCATGGCAGTGACTTGGGTTGGTACTACAACAGCATTTGGTTGGTTGCATCCTTGTTATGGTCTGCTTTCTGCTGCACTCTGCATAGTCTGTAACCCAGCACTGTTTAAGAGAGAGAAAGGCTTTGTATGCAGTTGGAACCAAACATAACTTTCTCAGTTATTTCATTTCCAGGAATATTATTTTGTTTTGTTTTATTAGGAAGACTTACAGCCACGACTGTCATTTGTAAACTCTAACGACCTCTTTGTTATCTTGTGCCTGTTTGTGCCAACCCATAGACAGCTGATTTCCCCCCTTTCTTTGCACTAAATCCTTGGTCAATGCAGCCCTGCAAAATAAAAAAAAACATTTTTGCAAACTGCAGCAGAATTAAAGTTTTAAGCGAAAAGGAGGGACCATTTTTAATACAAAAAGAGAGAAATGCACATTTTCAGGAAATGTTTTAAAATCGGCCCAAGGTATCACAAATAATAAATGTTCTGCACATTTATTCTGTGATCGCCAAGAAAACTTAGCTAAGTGGGAAAGCCTAAGAAGTCACTTTGAAACTAAATTGCCTCAGTTTTCTTTTGTATAAGTAAGGTTTTGGTTGTTAAAAAGAAAGTTCATGCATACATGTTAACAACTTTTGCAAGTTCCTCATCAATGGAATTTGTTTTGTGTGTTAGATTATTTAGTCCATGCACTCATTGCTTCATTGTCTCCAAACAGAAAACTTCACTAAATGGTAGATTTTACTGTTAAAGACCCTACAATAAGATTGTTTTATCTGTACATTTTTCAGATATTTAACTGTATAAAATGTTCATTTTACACAATATTTAATTAAAGTATTTCTTGTCTGTGAATTTCACTTCTGGTAATTTTTCAGGCTTGATTATTAAAATGACAGAAAAGCCAGTCACAATTGGGATTACTAACTCATTGTTAACGTCTTAAGAATACACTGTGGAAGTGTAACCAAGGACTCGTTTTCAAATGTTTCACTCGATGTCTCAAATGCTTCACCACCTGTGAAATATTTCCTGTATAAACAATTGTGTTTGAGCTGTCAGGTGAAGTGAAAATTGGTGATCTTTCAGTTGTGGCAACTACTTCGCACATATGATGCTTTTCTTCATTTAGGGATTAGCATACGTGCGTTTATAGAAATGAACACTGACAACTTAAAACAAAAATGATCTCAAGATTACTGCTTTTGCTTGAGAGATGAGCTTTTTGCACAGAACATAGAAACATTCCCTTTTTTGGATTGAAACTCCCAAAATTCCCCTACCATCATCCCCCATACTGGCTGTGGATCTTGGGAGCTGGAACTCATGAGCAGACCTGCAGAACTTGGCACTAATAAGGGACCAACATTAAATGAGGTTAAATTTCTTCAAGTCCTCTCCCTCCCTCTGCACTCAATCTTGATTGGCTGCAACTCCAGTTCACTCTGCCTCTCTCTTCCTTCTCCCTCCCAACCTACACAGAATAAGAAGGCATGGCCTGAACCTTCATCCTCTGCAAGGATTGTATGCTCTGTCTTGCAGGAGTGTGTGTCTTGTAGGAGTGTGCACAGGGGAACTGCTGAGAGTGGCAGCCTCTTCCGGCAACCCCAAATCCTTTGGAGGGGGCTGCTTGTGGTCCATGGGTCATATGTTGTGCAGGTCTGTTTTAGAGGTTTACTTTTGCAATTGGTGTATACACAGCAGAAGGGTGTATACAGGAAAGGTGGATAAGGATCACTATTGTGCCAAATCAGTAGTGGTATCAATAAAACCAAGGTCTTTCATGATATACTTCCATATTATTTCCTGGCACATCACAGCAGTCACTTGGAAATGCCATTGCAATGCAAATAGGTTCCTCAGCTGTTAAACCGATGTACCAAGGTATATATTTGAATTGTTAGGGGCAATGATATGCCAATGCATACAAACACACACACACACACATATAGCAGAGTTTCAGCAGTGTTCTTTCAATTGCCCAAAAAACATCTATTTCCCCATAAAATATCTTGGTTTTTAAATCATGTGCTCAAGAGAAAAAATAAGTGGACTTCTTTAAAAGTAACATAGTTGGTTTACTCACAAACTTCATGTATTCAGCATTCAGGTACTTTGCATATCATTCCAGTTGCAGATAGGATTTGAAGTAGTTTCTCTGTGTAAACACAGGGCATCTTTCTTATAATCAGCATCCATAATCTAAAGCATCTGTCTGTTCTGAGAGTCTAATAGAGTCTCTGCATTCTGTTCAACTAACTTTTAAAAGCATACATCTGTTTCTACGGAAGTTTCTAAGCATACAGTTCCTACTGAAGTCTAAAGCATACTGTTTCTAAAATAGAGTCTGAGTCCTGAACAAGCCCAGATCTGATCACATGGTCTGCAGCCCCTCCCACAACAAAGAGTTAAGGAAAACTGCATACTAATACACACATATACAATACAGAAAAGAATCTGAATTTTATACATAACAAATAACTAGTGGAGGCTTGAAGAAGGTTGCTATTTCCAACACAGAAGCACTAGTCCTCATCTATGAACTTCAATAATAGCCAAAAGATGAAGAACGAGTGAATACCACATTATGTTTTTCTTTTTGGCAGTGGTTGTTTTTGATAGAGATATAAGAGCTCTCTTTCTTTTTCTCTCTCTCTCTCTCACACACACCACTTTACATAGCTCAATATAACTGTAGTCCCTTTCTTTACATTAAAAAAAAGAGACTTGGATCATAGTTTATATCTCTGTGAACAAAGAGAAATGTATAACTTTCTTTTCAGGTGGATGGGCATCATATAACTTCTATTCAATCTTAGACTTTGGGGCACTTAAGTATTCCTGATGAAAAATTGACATCTTCAATAATTCTGAACACTAACACAGCTACAGAAACATTTCAGTCATTTACTCATGATGTACAATAACTAAGTGTATACAGAAACATTTGTTATAAGAATATATTTCTGATTGTAGAAAGTCTGCAAAATCACTTCCATTCATTTCACTGGGCATTTCATTAGGTCCAAACTAGAATGAATTTGAAACATGGTAAAATTTGACTTCTGTTTAGCGCTTAAAGGGAAAATACTGATATTTCACAAACCAGAACATCCCTTTCTACAAAGATATGTTCCAATATTCTGACAATACAATAAATTTGAAAGCTAGCATTCCAGTTCAAAAATGGAATTTAAAATTTACAATAAACATCAACAAAGAGTGCATTAAACATTAAACTAAGCATCGTTAAAGGACACAGTGTAGTACAAACATCTTCCTTGTTCAGCATACATCTCACCATCACAGTGTCAGGAGTAGAAAAAGGAAGAAGGGAGCATTTTGTAAATGCATATTGCAATTTGTGGACAAATGTAAATGGAGTGGGTAGAAAACCATCTCAAAAGGTGGAGATTGGTGATAGTTCGGCGGTAGCAAACCTCCTTTAAAATATTCATATTCAGTCCTCATCTTCTCAAGTGAAAAGAATTCAGGTAGCAGACCTTGAAAATGCCTGAAACCTATGAAAATGAAGAGGCAATAAACTGAGCTAGCTGGACCCACAGCCTGACGTGACAACTGCATATATCCAAAGATTTGACAGCATTATATGAGAAGCTAGAACACTGGAAGATAAGAATATCATTGACATTTAGTTACAATGGTTATATGCTACATCCAGGATGGAAGGTATCACACCTTTCAATACAAATTTCTGGCTTACTGCCTCAATGACATGCTTGTGGGTTTTCCGATGGGAATTTTAATGATTGTACAGCCTACACTGGCCTTTGGTTAATATCCTACAGGATTCATGCTCATAACATTTGTAAACATTGTCTGAGATCCCATTTCTGGAGATGTATCTCTAGCATGTAGCTACAATATATTGCCTGGTGCAACCACATAAGCCCACCTTTTAAATGTGTTAGTCACCCCACCCCCCCTCAAATTGATGGGCATCAAAAATGACTATCTTGGAATGGCTCTCCAGCTGAAAGTTGTTGCTTGGAGGCAGGCATGTAGCCGGGGGGCGGGGCTTGAGGGGCTTCAGCCCCCCCCCCCCAATTCTCATGGTGGTTCACGAAAAGGTCTTACTGGTGCATTATTTAAACTCTTAAGTTATTCATATCATGATCTGATCACCATACTCAATATATCCCATATGCATGGGGGTATTGGGGTAATGATACAAAAGGTTTGCTAGGGTAGACCCTCTTTCACTCAGACTCAGCCCCCCCCCCCAAACAAACTCAGTCCCCCCCCTCCCCTAATCAAAATCCTGGCTACGGGCCTGCTTGGAGGAGATTTTGTCATTGCATGGAAAGAACAGGATTTCAACCTTTACAATAATCAAATTTGAGTTACAATAATATTTCTCCATCTTCACTCATTAGTAGGAAGTCAAACATCCTTTTATGTTGCAGCAACCAAATAAAAATATCAAAATCCAAAAACTAAAATCACACTGAAAAGCATTAGTCCTGTAAGTTGTTAATAATTCGTTTGATTTGTGCAAATGAATCACTATTAAGAAATATGCAAAAAAAGGGGGAGAAATTTTTAAGAGCTGAATCATCACCCTGAGTCCCACTTCGGGGGTGAGAAGGACATGCTTGAAATAAACAATTAATAAATAAACACTCACCAATAAGTTTCCTTAAGTTTATGTAACATTAGGAAGCCTCCCAAAATAACTTTAATTTTCAGTAAAAGCATTAAGCAACTTTGATAAAGCCAAAGAGGCCATTGCTAGATAGAGGCTGTTTGCCAGTCGCCATTAGGAAGGGCAGCTAGCTGGGCTGGGTGGGAGACTGAGAACATAACATTCTAGAAATGTAGTTTGGGAAGGTGAGGATAATTCAGAAGGTCCTGCCCTAAAACTACATTTCACTGAATATAGTGTTCAGCATCAGAAAGCCCAATGAGGGCTGTAGTAGCCAACCATTTAGAATCAGTCTAATAATAATAAATAAAATTATTGAATCTGCAAAGATGACTAAAGTAAGCAAGAATTAGTATAAATATGTGCTAAGTTGAAATTCTATGGGGATTGCTATTGTGTTTTTTTGGAAGATATTTTTTGTCTATTTTTTTTTAAATTCCCAAAAATCAATAGATGTGTGAATCTTTCTGAAACTTCTGGGGTTTGATGCCATAGTTATCTTGTGCGTTGTATCTCAAATTCAAGCAGATAGCTATTATAGGTTTTAAAAATATATTGTTCGTAAAAAAAAATTAGAACATTCCCTCAAAATTGGGTAATGAGTAACATTTTGAAATTTGGTGGACTAACAATGGAACATGCGTGGTACATTTATAGCAAGTTTCATCATAATAGCTTTAAAAGTGAGGAAGAAATAAGCTCCTGAAATTTTCCCACTTGGCCAATTACTAAAACAAAAAAAGTAACAAAATTTTTAGGTCCATAATTTTGGAAACACCACCAAAAATGATTCACCCCTCCCCAATTTCATAATGAGCATTGAAACATTTTTTTTCATTGATTACATAGCCCTAGCAAATACTCATTCACACATTTGGCACTCAACCTTTGCTTTAAAATTAAAAACTAAATCTAGTATAGAGACAGAGAGATGGTGGTTGCTACAGCTTAGGAGAAATGTTGGCCTTCAATAATCTAGACCAGGGGTCCTCAAACTAAGGCCCGGGGGCCGGATATGGCCCTCCAAGGTAATTTACCTGGCCCTCGCTCAGAGTAATCTGTCTGAAACTACTTGAAAGCACACAACAACAACCACAACAACAATCCCATCTCATCTCATCAGCCAAAACCAGGCCCACACTTCCCATTGAAATACTAATACATTTATATTTGTTTAAATTGTTCTTCATTTTAATTATTGTATTGTTTTTAAGTGGTTTTTGCACAACAGATAAGATATGTGCAATATGCATAGGAATTCATTCATGTTTTTTTCAAATGATCCAGCCCTCCAACAGTTTGAAGGACTGTGACCTGGCCCTCTGTTTAAAAAGTTTGAGGACCCCTGATCTAGACAATTAACAATGCATAACTTGGGGGCTGGACTGGACAACAACAAATAATAATAATAATAATAATAATAATAATAATAATAATAATAATTGTATTACCCACCTCTCCCTGCAGCTTGAGGTGGGATACACCATCAAGAGATAAAACTTTATTAAGGGACATACAATAAGACACAAAGAATTAAAATACAAGTTAAAATCCACGGATAAAATGAAGATTAAAATTCACAATTTAAAATTGATGGTGTGGGTGTGGCAGAAGAAATGAGTCTTCAATTGTGTCTTAAATTCCAACAGCTGATATAGATGTTGAATCTCTTTCAGCAGGTCATTCCACAGTCTTGAACAGGAGATGAAAAGGTCCTCTGGGTGACACTTGCCAGCTGGGTTCTGGAAGGCTGGAGTGGATGCCCTCCAGAGAACCTAAGTGTGCTCGGCGGATTGTACAGTCTCTTCCATCTTATGATTCTATTATTTATTTTCACAGCTGAATTGGGACTACATAGAGACCTTGAAAGTTCCCTAACCTCCACTTTGTCATTCAGGAGCTGCTGCGATCAACAGTGGCCTATTCTCCTTTCAATCAGGAAACATCAGTCTGATGCCTGTACCTGCCCTCATGCAAGTGATCTTGGGTGCAAGGGGAAATTGCACCCAATATCACTTGCATGAGGTCAGATTGATATTTCCTGATTCCTGTTCTCAGGGCAGTCTCTCAACATGCCACCGAGACAGAAATGAAACAGAGTCCTACCAGAAGTCACCCTGTGTCATGTGATAGGCTCTGTCAGGCTCTGGCCTGGCTGCATCTCAGCAGCATCCTAAGACCTGGAAAAAGCTCTGTTTGATGAGGTCCCAAACGTATTTCAGAACCTTGACAGACTCACAAATCTATGGCTGCCCTCCTTTACCATCACTACCAACCCTCAATAGTTTTGTATGGTGTAATAAAATCTAGCAGCTTACATAATTTCTAACTCTTAATGCACACATTATAGTGTAGCTCACCACTTTGTATTCCAGATTATTTTCATAAATAGTACTCCTCCAATTTTCTGAATTGATATATTTGGCTTGACTTTTGGAGACTGGTATTTTTGATCTATGCACCTGTATCTGACCTTAGTTAGTATCTGGCAATATCATTTCAATTTCTTACTCTGCTGAGCAATAGTAGAGACGATGTAAAGAACTTCTGTATGTTAAAGAAGCAAATTCTGATTTTTCTCGAATGCTGTAAAGTCCTCAGTACTGGAGTCCTCCAGAGATTTGTGGGCAGGTCATTTAGCTATTCTTGGAAAATGCAGAGGACTTTTGGACAGATGTGTGTCAGAAGCTGCAGCCATGGTATTGCCTAGCAATCCTCTTAAGGCTGAGACAAACCTTACAAAAACTGATCTTTCTAAGATGTCCTTTCCATGCAGCAATATTTTATGTTGCATAGGAACCTGCATATGCTCCTTAAGCAGGCAAAAGTATTTGAAGCTGCAACTACAGTAAGCTAATTACCTGGCTGTTGAATAGTTCATCAACACTTATGTAAATTCCATTCATTCATTTGGTCTACTCTAGCTGGTACTGCTAATAGGAATCAGAATTTGATTTCATTTTACTTAACGGAGATCTATTAGCATCAATGGGACTTAAGGCCTATGTGACTTTACTTCAAGATATCATTTTATATATCACACATCATGTGCAAAAGTGTTTCAATAAAATAAATATATTAGTCAAAATTGAGATATGCTGCATTGGTTACAGTGGGTACACCTTAAACATAACTAAGGATGGACCTACACTGCCCCGTATCCCATAATCTTGTTGATGCACAGTGCCCCAATATCTCTAGTCCTTTTAACTTCCCAATCAAATACTAGAAATCGAGGAGATAAAAATACAATAGTTTATTTTTCAGAAGAACTAAGGAGCGGTTTCCAATCGAGACAAGACAAGAAAGCATCAAGAAAAATGCCACACTTGACTGTTTCTGAATCATGGGTTTTATAGTCTCAAATTCACACAAACACGCACAACACAAAATCAAACTTTCTTTTTCCCCTGTCTGTCTCTAACTTTCCCCTCTCAGTTCAGTCCCTTTGTGTCTGTTTCTGTTCTGTAAATAATCATGTGTTCCTAAACTATCCTTGTGTTTCTGAAAACTATTCTTGCGCATTTTCTCCCTTTCCATCTCTTTCAGTTCAGTCTGATCTCCCTCTACCTCTCACCCAGATGGCTTGTCTTGACACTTAGCAATGCTCATCTGTTTCTACATTCCATCACTTTCTCCTTCTCCTTTTTGCTCCCTCCTCCTCTCTTTAATTCACTTTACATTTCCTCATCCCAACAATCTGATCCCAGATTATCTGATTTGAACTGGATTATATGAGTCTACACTGCCAAATAATATGGGATAAGAAGATAATCTGGGGTCAGATCCTGGGACATATGACAGCGTCATTCCAGCCAAAGGCGAATGCATTGACACCTCTTTACATCTCATGACTCAATGCTATGCAACTATTGAAGTTGTAATTTTACAAGTTCTTTAGTCTTCCCTGCCAAAGAGTGCTGGAAGGGGCCACGGTTGTGCAATGGGTTAAATCCTTGTGCTGCTGTACTGAAGGTTGGCTGAACTGCTGATCTGAAGGTTGGCAGTTTGAATCCGTAAGATTGGGTTAACCTCCCATCTGTAAGCTCCAGCTGCTGCCAACCTAGCAGTTCAAAAACATACAAATATGAGTAGATAAATGTGTACCGCTTCGGTAGGAAAAGGCAAAGAGACACTCCAAGCAATCTTGCCAGCCACACAACTAGCAGGTAACATTGCAGACTCCTTGGCTTGAAAATGGAGAAAGAAAACAACTTCCCAGAGCCAGAGAAGAGCACTACCCACAGAAGTCAGAATTTTGCCTTTGCCTTTGTTTGTGTTTGTCTGTATCATCGTATATGATTGTAAAGGCATTGACTGTTTGTCTATGTATATAAATGCTGTAATTCCCTCTGAGTTCCCTGGGGGAGAAGGGTGGAATATAAATAAAGTATATTATTATTATTGACACAAAAGCACAGTATGTCACAGCAAACGAGAACTCTGTGCAGTATTTCGTATCACAAAATCACAAGTCGAACACTTCCCAAGCGTCTAGGACTGTGTGATGTATTTTTGAATGATGCGCGCAGATCCAAGTAAGGTGATCTTTTGCAGTTGGCAGATCATGATTTTGTTGATATTTATTGTTTCCAAATGCTGACTGGGATATTTTGGCACGGTACCCAATGTGCTAAGACCACTGGGACCACCTCTACTGGTTTATGCCAGAGCCTTTGCAGTTCGATTTTGAGGTCTTGATAGCGGCTGAGT
>NC_090023.1:193387505-193422505 GCF_037176765.1 Anolis sagrei
CAAAACGCGATGTCGTCGTCCAAAAACAATCCAAAGTCAGCAAGGGGTAGAAGTCAGCACTTACAGGATTCCAGTCAGTAGAAGCACGGAAGCACAATGATCTGCAGTCCCAGGACCCAAGGCGACAGTAAAGGCAGCAACAAAGTCCCAACCCCAATACAACACTTTGCCTACTGCAAAGTTCCAATAGTTTGATACCTTTCTTTTATCCTATAACTCCTTGTCAGAGGTGGAGCTGGACTCCACCCTGTCATTATCGCTCTCAGGTGCTTTTGCTTCCACAGCTGCTCGCCACCGCCCGTCCCTCCAGCTTTTCCAGCGTCTATCAAGACGTAGATCACCCCAAGTATATCCAGGTTGCCAGTCTCCCGAGAACCCTTCAAACTCCTCACTTGAGATGGGCTGCATACATATGTCCCTGATCTCTTGTACACGGGTCCAGTCCAGCCCATCCTCCTCTCCGTTATCACTCTCAGTCCCATCACTCCCCGTAAACCCCATAAAGTCTTCTTCCTCAATTGGAGCATTAAGTATTTCACGGATCCGCTTCCTTTCCCTCTCTTCTTCTGACTCTTGCTCCCAAGTAACCTGTTTCAAGCCTCTACTTCCATCTCCCTCCTCCTCCATCTCAGAGTCTGTAAAACCTTTGAATGACTCAGTATCTGTAGGTGTCATGAATATTTCCCTAATTCGCTTCCTTTGCTGCTCTTGATCCAGCACCTGAGCAGCCCTCTTTCTCCTTCTACCACAAGTAGTAGCTTGATCAGCACACTGTACTACAACACAAAACATACACCCACATGTGGTGGGAATGTGAAAAAATACATAAGTTCTATAAAATAATTAATTAGGGATAAATATAGAATGGAACAAGACTCAATTTTTCACTCAGAAAATGGAAGGCAAAGGGGAATTTAAAGAACAGGAGGAAATAAAACACATGGTGGATGCAATCAAAGCTTCAGTTTTCCTAGGCTGGAAGGACCACAAGAAATGGGATATTAAAACTTGTTATAAATATCTAGCCGACTACCTACTCCAAGATTATATTAGTGAAAGGAAAAGTTACTATAGGATGGGCCAAATCAGAAGGACCTGGGAGGCAAAATGGAAGGGTCTCAATTCCAGAATAAAGGGGAAAGATAGATATAAGGAGTTAAATAAGACTATCCTCATGATTGAACAATTGTAATAAGTATAGCAAGAGTAGTAAACTGTTACTGGGTGGGGGATGATGATGTGGTGGTGGGATTGGGAAAAATACTGGTATTTTGACTGCTGAATTTTGAAGATTGTATATTTCTATGTTTAATAAAATAAAAAAAAGATATCTCAAGTATGGTGCATGAGCACTTGTTTTGCCTTAGGTCCTAGATAGTTCAGGAATTGCAAAGGCAGGCCAATTTTAGCCAACTCATTATTTAGAGCCACTATCCATGATGTCTACAATAATAGGTAATAGGACAAGGCATATTTCAACATTACAACTGTTTCCTAATTGCCTTTGTTTTTAACTGCACATACCTGTACTCTTAAAATGTATGTGAAATCCTGTTTGCCTTATTTTTGAGCTACAAGCAGTCTGCTTCCTAAAATAAGTTAAATACTTCTGCCTTTTTCAATCATAGGTTGCTAGTTGACTTCTGGCATCTGAACTTTCGAGTGTATCAACTGCACATTTCTGTGATCAGTGAATAACTGTTCTGCCCACAAATTTATGGAAAGATTTCAAATATAATTACACATTTCCCCATGAATTCTGATTACCAAGATTCTCAGCCTGGCACAGAATCACTTTGTATTTTAAAGTGGAAACATAATGGTAAATCACTGCCACCTGAAACCAAAGATTTAACATTGAGCACCATGTATTGTTGAAGGCTTTCATGGCTGGAATCACTGGGTTGTTGTAGGTTTTTTGGGTTGTATGGCCATGTTCTAGAAGCATTCTCTCCTGATTTTTCACTGTATCTGTGACAAGCAACCTAACAACATCAAAAGAGAATGCTTCTAGAACATGGCCATACAACCCAAAAAACCTACAACAACCCATCAAGCAACATGTTTGTAGACTGGCAGGTAGGCTGAGGATTGGGACATCTATAGGGATACCAAGGTGTTGGTTTATAAAGCTACCCAACCCTGTTACGTGCCTGCGAAATGTGACACGTCAAGCCAACCCTGACTGGGACTGCTTTCCATCTTGAAGTCAATGCCCTCACTGTGGATCAAGAAGAGGGCTCCACAGTCATCTATGTATCTACCACCAAGGCACTACACTTGGAAGGCCTTCATACTTGGGCAATGAGGGATCGCCTAAGTAAGTAAGACTGACATAATCACATCACTTTTTTCTCTGGTTATTGTGGAGGTTGTTTTCATGGTTGTCACCATCATCATTATCATCACCTTTCTTTTCAACATTATCTTCCTCCCCAAAACTGGGAGCCAAAACAGCTGTAAATTATAAAATCTTACAATAAAACCAAATACACTTGGTTATTTTTGGCACAAATACACATGAAGACAAATGTAATATTGACATGCCTCCCGAACATTCCTGAGGGTGCATTTTATGCATGGAATCTAATGCCATTTTTTTCATTTGCAGAAGCTTATTTTTCATTTACTGCAGTTACAGGAATCACCGCCAAGAATTGAATAATTACATTTGTGGAGAAACTAGCTGAAATGAGACACTTTCATGCAAGGCATTGTATAGAATCAACCCTGATCAGGTGAACTAGTCCTAAATTATGTTTTCAAAAATGTACATTTCAATTTATTTTTCTGCTTTATGAATAGCACTAGTGAATACAGAAGTGTCCTAGAGATAAATGTATGTCCCTGATGTTTAGCAGGGAGACCAGAAGCAATGTACCAGACTCACAGATTCACTGAAATCTCATTGCTATTTCAAGCTTATATATACCTATTCATATTCTGACCTATACCTATTCACAACTACAGTAAAGTATTTACTTCTTCTCTTCCTGTGTTTATATCCTGCCTTTCTCCCAAGACTCAGGGCAGCTTACATTAAAATGTCAACATTAAAATCAAATTAAACTAGTGTAGAATCTTGTTGAATCCCCATAATTCAGTGAATGTATTACTCTAGGACTATCATTCCTGCTTTATATGGTTGTAGGTGATGTGTGACATGTAGGCCCCATCTCCACTGCCATATAACCCAGTAATTGTAATATGTAGACTCATATAAACAGATAATCTGGGATCAGATCCTAGATTATATGGCAGTGTAGATCCAGCCATAGTAATAACTCAAGCATGTGTTATCACTACCGTGTGGTCAGGATAAATGTTATTTTCCAGCAATAATTCACATAATGATGGATGAGAGTAAGACTGCCCATACCATTGGGTAAAGTGGGAAAACCACTTCAGTCAGCAGATCTGGATGCTATGAAAGCAAATCACAAATGATTTGGGTTGCTGTGAGTTTTCCGGGCTGTGTGGCATGTTCCGGAAGAATTCTCGCACACCTCTATGACAGACTTTCTCAGAGGTTGTGAAATCAAAACAAAGTTATATGTTTTGTTGTTTGTTTGGTTTGCCAAAAATAGGTATTGACCATTTGTAGGATTTCATATTTGCTGTTTCAAAATAACTTTTCGGACATGGAGCAAACAGGTAACATCATGAGGAAGAAAAATAAAATTAGAGCCTGTGATAGGTTTTAAAGATATTAATAAATGGATTTAATATAGTAAAATTTCACTTCTAAAAATTGATTTATTGCAACAGAGACAATAGTTCCATGGAAAAAAGGATGATTTTAAAGCATCCTGTAAGCAATTTGAATTATTATTATTGCATTTTGAAACCACCAGAAAGAACATTAAAAATCCAAATTACCAAAATTACTTGGTTGCCTTCCATGCTGTACATCTTTACACGAGGAAAGGGTTGTCATTTGCTGATCCATTTCAGGCAATGAAATATATTAGGTCAGCCATGACAGGCAGCCTTCTCAGTAATCACTCCCTGAATTAAAAGTCAATCCAAGAAGTACAGCTGGCCAGTAAGGGACAATATCCTGATGCACTTTACAACATTTATGAGTGACATAGGTTGCCTCTCTAGTCTTGAATAAGATTCAAGTCTAGCAGCTTACAATTCTTCATGTTATGTGAAGTTTGTCAGATGCACACTCCTTGCTATCAAACTATCAGAAAGCAGTATATCTTCTTGCTTGTTAAGGACTTTTCAAGGAATGATCCAATAATTCTTCTTTTTTCATTCTCCCTTTCCTTCTCCTCTTCTTTTCTGCTGGTTGTTGAAAAATTACTTGTAGTAAATAGCAAAGCCAACTCGGTATATTGTTCGTTTTTGTTCAGGCAGTCCCTTCCAGAAGAAAGTGTAGCCTCCTTGACAGCCACCTCTCTGTGGCAACCACCTCTCCACAAAGTCAACATCAACACTGAGAAACAACACCATCTGAGTTCTGTGAATGCAGCATTTTTCCAATGAAACAGAGACTGTTTGAGGATAGGGACATTCATTGGGGTACCAAGATGCTAGTTTATAAAACTATTGCCCTCCCAACCGTGTTATACATCTGCAAAATGTGGACCATCTACAGACGTCACGCTCAACTTCTGGAATGATTCCATCGGCTTTGTCACTGAAAAATCCTGCAAATCTCTTGGGAAGACAGGTAGACAAATGTCAGTGTCCTGGAAGAAGCAAAGACCACCAGCATTGAAGTGATGATCCTCTGCCATCAACTTCGCTGGACTAGCCATGCTGTCCAAATGCCCAATCATCGTCTCCCAAAGCCATTACTATACTTTCAACACAGAAATGGCAAATGGAATATTGATGGACAACAAAAGAGATTTAAAGATGGGCTTAAAGCTAACCTTAAAAACTGTTGCATAGATACTGAGAACTGGGAAGCCCTAGCCCTCGAGCCCTCTACCTGAAGGCCAGCAGTTACCAGCAGTGCTGTGGAATTCAACGAGGCACAAATGAAAGACAAAAAGGAGAAATGTGTCAGGAGGAAGGTGTATCAAGCCAACCATTGTTGGGACCACCTTCCATCTGGAAATCAATGTCCTCACTTTGAAAGAACATGCAGATTAAGAATAGGTCTCTACAGTCACCTACAAACCCACTGCCAAGACGCTATGGCAGGAGTCCTCAAACTTTTTAAACAGAGGGCCTGGTCACAGTCCCTCAAACTGTTGGAGGCCCGGACTATAATTTGAAAAAAAAACATGCACACTGCACATATCTTATTTCTAATGAAAAAAAAACCCACTTAAAAACAATACAATAATTAAAATAAAGAACAATTTTAATAAATATAAACTTATTCATATTTCAATGGGAAGTGTGGACCTGCTTTTGGCTGATGAGATAGGATTGTCATAGTTGCTGTGTGCTTTCAAGTCATTTCAGACTTAGGTTGACCCTGAGCGAGGGCTGGGTAAATGATCTTGGAGGGCCGTATCTGGCCCCCGGGCCTTAGTTTGAGGACCCCTGCCCTACGGCAATCATACTCAGCCTATGAAGACTTGCAGTAGAATTTCCACCTTATTATAAACCTCCAGGAAATTTAGCCTAGACAATTCAAAATAGTCAACACAGAGACTATAAAATGAAAAATTGAAATAAGAAAACCATAGCCAATACAAGTCACTAATGAGGTGCTATCAATTTATACTGAAACAAAGCAGTTTCTAAAATATCAATGAGACGAACACAAATAATTTTATCCCCTGAAGATTAATAAGAAAGTGATCAAAATGGAGTTGCAGCTTAATTAACAAGAGCAATGCATTAAATAATGTAACCTACTGAGTAGTAAATCAAATCTAGAATTAACTAATATAAAAAATTCAAAATACAGGATGAATTAAGGTTTGCTAAAACTCATAAGAATTATATCTATGTTGGAGCCAATTTGTGGAAGAATAACAATCAGGACAGATGCAGTTGTTTCTTATAGAGTGTTTCACATTGCCAATTATGGATGGCAAGAAGAGAAGAGAATGGAAAATTAAGGACTCCCAAGGCCTAAAAGGTATAAGCAGCATCCATTTCCTCTCTTAGTGGGAATCCCAAAATATATTTGAACACATAGTAATTTGAAAGGTCGAGTTCTTCAATAAAGTCACAACATGTGTGAAGTAGGTATGCTGAATTACAGAATGAGATTAAAGCATTTGTATAGGATGGGTCTGGTGAAAATTGTGAAAGTAGTGAAAGCAGGCACTTTCACAACTCATCAAGCATCTTGTTGGAAAGTCATAGGATAGAACCTCAAATTCTCATCGATTTGGCACAGGACAGCATGAGAACAGGAGAACAGAAACTGCCAAAAGCAACCAGGAGTTTCTGCTACTCAGTCCATCGTCCTCCATTCTCCACTGATCACAGCTTCCCAGTGAATAAATAAACAAGTGAAGATCAATGATTTGCCCAAGACCCTCCAGTGAGTTTCAGAGCTATGCAGGTTTCACTACTTTGTACCAACATTGGATCCAGATCAAAAATAGAAGGAAGTGGTATCCTTTCATTTGGAAGGAGTAGAAAAGTCAGCATATCTCACCCAACTGATCACTAAGGGCCCGTCAAGAATAGTATCTTTATTGCTGTATCTATTGCAATAAAGGAGGAGCTGTCCAGACAATGTTCTGAACAGTCCTGGTTTGTTGCAAATTAATTAGATAGTGGGTTCATTCCATGCCTTCTTGGAAGGCGTGAGATAAACCCACTACTTGTCGGGACTACAATCCAGACACCATTCCTATGGTTTACCAGGCTAAATAAGCGTGGTAAACTGTGGGAATACCCACCCTCCCCCAAAGTCCCCAGACCCTTTAGAAAAGTTTAAAAAACTTACCTCCAGTATACTTTCTAGTATAAACTCCAGTATACTCTCTGAGCAGCTCTCCCAGCACGTACAAATGATGCGCCAGGAGAGCGGGGGGAGGAGGAAAATCACTCTCCCCCCCCCCGCTCTCCTGGCGTGTCATTTGTACATGCTGGGAGAGCTGCTCGGAGAGTATACTGGAGGCCAGGTAAGTTTTTTTACTTTTTTAAAGGGTTTGGGTGCTTGGGGGAGGGGGTAGGGCCTCCAGACATTATCCTGGGCTGGTCCCGAGAGAACGGCTGGACACACACCCCAGAAAGTGTGTGATTTCTGGGGGGAGGAGTGAACAGGCCCCTGGAAAATCCACGTTTTTAAAACACAGATTCTCCTAGGATAATGGTCTGTTTGGATCCACCCTAAAATCCCAAGAGTACAGATACAGCTACCACCAAAAATCCCATCCATGTGACTGCAAAAGTGTGCTTAAATCACATCACTATATTGAACTACTGAACTAGTGGAAGGTCTAATCTCCTTGGTCTCATCTTCCAGACGTAATCAGAAACATTTTTATCTCATGATCTGGCATATGTAGATAGATAGATGGGGGAGATGAAATCACCACCATGTGAATGTTGCTTGACTAATTTTTTAGTGAATTAAGATGAAAGTCTCACTCTACACATACTATAAAATCCACAATGATGTGGGGGGAGTGGCTAGAAATGAGCACTGCAACACACATCACATGGAAAACATGTGTTTAAAAAGACAGGAGAAAGTCCAAAACCAGAGACAAAACGCGCTGTAGCTGATCAGTGTATGGATGCTGTTGCAGAGTAGAGATTTGGGAAGAACAACCACGGCACTCATTTAAACAGCGCCTCCACAGTAACCAGATATGGTGTTCTCAAAAAGTCAAACAAATACCCTTTTTCTCCTATCCCGAGAAGAAATCTCTCCCCGCACCCCTTTTATAGTTGAAATATGTTTGTGGTTTTTTTGCTAAATCAATTCAGCTTGAGGGGAACTTTGTGCTTTTTCATGGTTCCCAGGCTGTGTGTGGAGACTCTCCAGAGTGGAACTGAATTTCTTTAACCCTCATTCTGATCTGGATTATGTGGCTGTGTAGAAGCAGCCTTAGTCAAACATTAATAAAATTAATGATTAGGGAAAATATTTCTTGATTATCTGTCCTCTTTCCCTTTTCTGTTAGCCGTAAAGCACAGTATCCAATTCTTTTTGACAACTATTTTTGTTTCAGCTAACCTGGATTTTTTGTGGGTAGTAGCGTGTGTCATGTATAGTTAATATGAATGGGAGACTGTTAAAAGGTTGCACATCCTGAAGTGTATAGGAGGAACCTTTCAAAAAGTTCACATCTTTATCAAAGCATAAAAAGGAATAAACATTGTTTTTGTGTAGAAATTACTCATAAGGCTTTTAGTTTTCAGCTATAAACTAATATTTACTGGTTGAAGTCAGCTGAAATAAAGCTGCAGGCCCACTTCCTCATGCGGATACGTACCACATCCTTTTTAGATTTGAACCTTTTCTTATTTCAGCTTTTCCAATTCTTCTCATCAATTTCAACCCAAGAGGAAAAGCCGGTTTTGACAGTCTGTAAACATCGACAAGGAGCTGCACTCGAAAAAGACAATATCCTGTAAATTTGCTTTTTATGGTGCTACATAAAGATGTAAAAGAAGAAACAAAACTATTTGTCTTCTCATAACAGGCAAAGCTCACAAACCATAATTACTTACAGTGTAATTAACTGATATGGTACAGCAAAACACTAGGGTTTTTTTTAGTTTTTCGTATGGAAGCTTAATTTCAATAAAGACATCTGGCCTTTGCTTTAACAAATGCATTCAGTGTGGTAGTTGAACTTTAAACCACAATTTGCCTTTATTTGAATCCCTTGCACAATGAAATGTGACTAGGTCATTCTTTCAGACATTGACAGAATGGCTTTTATGGGGAATTTCCACTGAATAGAGTTCTTTTTGAAGAGCATTTCCAGTGTTTTCTCCCCACCTGTATGTATTGACAAACAAGTGCTTTAATATGCATGTTAAACATAATTTTAGGAAGGTGACACCATCTTTTTTAACTTTGTTAGAATCTCAGGGTGTTGGCAAAAAGTGTAATAAAACTATAAATGGCCAAAACTGGATATCTTTTGACGTTTTTAGATTATGTTATCCTACAACAACAATAATAACAACATTTTTTTATTTTCGCTTCTACCAAGGGTCGAGGTGGGGCACAACACTGTTAAATCACATAATTATAAAACATTTTATAAAATACACATAATAAAATGCATTTCTATGACATACATATTTTCAAATGCACAGAACAATGACTAAAATACAGTAAACGCAAGACATGAGTTAAAATGCATAGTTAAAAATTGACTGGGTAGGCCTGCCAGAAAAGATAGGTCTTAAATTGTCTCTTAAATTCCGACAGCTCATTTAGGGTCGGATAACAACAGCAGCAGCAGCAGCAGCAACAACAACAACAACAACAACAACAACTTTATTTTTATACCCCACTTCCATCTCCCCAAAGGGATTCGGGGCAGCTTACATGGGGCCAAGCCCAAACACATACAGTTAAAAACATAGCATATAACATATAAAAACAACATTATAACAATAGTAAGACAAGCATCATAAGCAACAACCAAAAATACTTCAACTCTCATTATGGGGGAGGGGGCTGGTGTGCAAACAAGTTATAAAATAGGCTGGTCAATAAGGTGCATAGATCATATAGCAATGTAGGGATAGAGAAGTTATAACAGGGTCATTATAGCTTGAAAAGTGAAGTAGTCAAATAGAGGGACTTGATTTTAGGCCATGTTTAGGGACCACCTGTTAAAGGAATTGTCAATCAAATGCACAGCAGAACATCTACGTCTTCCAGCAGGTCATTCCACAGTCTTGGAGCAGCCAATGTAAAAGTCCTCCGGGTGATGGTCACCAGTCAAGGTCCAGAGATCTGAAGTGTTCAGGGTGGATTGTATGGGTGAAGATGATTCTGTAAGTAATTTAAACCCAAACCGTGTAGGTCAGCACTAAGGTCAAAACCAACACTTTGCCTGGAAATGAACTGACAACCAGTGGAGTGCCTTTAGTATAGGTATAATATGCTCACTCTTGGCTGTTCCTGCAACTTATCTGGCTGTCGTGTTTTAAACGAATTGGAGTTTCTGAACTTGGTGCAAAGGTAGCCCAATGTAAAATGTTTCAAGCAAGTAAAAGTGGGGTACAAATCAATATAGTAATATAATTTTTCCTGATGATTTTTTTTAATGCAACTTGGATTTAGAGTGGAACAGACTGCAGAAATAAAAAAATGGCACCACTCCCACCCCCCGCCACCAAACTGTCCATATCTGGAAGATATTGGGCTAGAGGTTTGTTTTGTAACTAGTAGTTCTATCTTCTAATTGCAGTGTATGGCTTTGGTGAGGATGACTGAAGTAATATATCATAAGATATACTCTTTGGTGGCATTTTCTCCTAGGAACAGGAACATTTTCTTCAAAGGGTTTCTGCAGAGAGTCTGAGGGACATGAGTGGGGTATACTGAATTGTCTTCTTGTTTGGAAAATGATGGATGTTCAGATCCTTCTGCCACTGCTACTTTATGCTCCACTCTTTTCCGACTGCATAAATCCACATAACCTTATATCCTGCCAAATATTAATAGTAGCATGGACTGTTGTAAATCAGGACTAATTTGAAATGCAACAGTGGTATTCACTGAATTTCCTATTCAAATATACATAGCAAAAGTTGATTCAACACAAACTACTGTTAGGGAAATTATGTATTTTTTCATATACAAAAGCCATCCTATGAAACTAATAAATATATATTGATATGATTAAAGCATGAAACCAGCTGTCAAAGTTTTTCTAAGAAAATAACAGTCTAATGTAATTTCTGTGTATACATGAAAAGGTGATGCCCCAGAATAGTTTTATCTAACAAGAACAAATGCATGACATTATATAATGTTCACACCAGTTTACAGCCGTTGACAAAACAAAGTCCCGTCCTTGCTTTGTCAAGTGGGTCATGTGGAAATGAAAGGCTTCCATTTTAACATACGGGATGAATAAAGAAAGATCTTACCCTGTTCCAAACCTATGCATTTCATTCTTAATGGTTCTCAACATAAAGAAACAATATGTTTATATTACAAATTTCCCATACTTAATTCCAATAAGATAGGAAAACCTAGCCATGTAGCAAACAGTCCTGGCCTTACTATTAGTTATAAGGAGGTTGTGCTTTCAGTGATATTTGGCAAAGCTGTGTGCCATGCAACTAGACTAAATGTCACAAGACTACATGCGACCAAGGCTTAGCATAATGTACCCTAAGAAGAAAGCACAACTCTCCTTTCTCATTCTCTCCACACACCTATTTATCTGTCTGTGGTCAGCTAGAGGGCAACAATGGATAAACATTGTACTCTGTTACTATGACCATATGCACTACTTACTTAGGTGATCCCTCATAGTCCGAGGATGATGGTCCTCCAAGTTCAGTGTTCTGGCGGTGGGTCTGTAGGTGACTGTGGAGCCCTATTCTTGATCTGCATCTTCTCCCACAGTGAGGGCATCGGTTTCCAGGTGGAAGGCAGTCCCGGTTGGGGTTGGCTTGACGCGCCTTCCTCTTGGCATGTTTCTCTCTTTTGCCCTCCATTTGTGCTTCTTCAAATTCTACAGCACTGCTGGTCACAGCTGACCTCCAACTGGAGCGCTCAAGGGCCAAGGCTTCCCAGTTCTCAGGGTCTATGCCAGAGTTTTTAAGGTTGGCTTTGAGCCCATCTTTAAATCTCTTTTCCTGTCCACCAACATTCCATTTTCCATTCTTGAGTTCGGAGTAGAGGAACTGCTTTGGGAGACGGTGGCCGGGCATCCAGACAACACGGCCAGTCCAGCGGAGTTGATGACGGAGGACCATCACTTCAGTGCTGGTGGTCTTTGCTTCTTCCAGCACACTGACATTTGTCTGCTTGTCTTCCCAAGAGATTTGCAGAATTTTTCGGAGGCAGCGCTGATAGGATCATTCCAGGAGTTGCATGTGATGTCTGTAGACTGTCCATGTTTCACAGGCATATAGCAGGGTTGGGAGGACAATAGCTTTATAAACAAGCACCTTGGTATCCCTACGGATGTCCCGGTCCTCAAACACTCTCTGCTTCATTCAGAAAAATGCTGCACTTGCAGAGCTCAGGCGGTGTTGTATTTTGGTGTCAATGTTGACTTTTGTGGAGAGGTGGCTGCCAAAGTAATGGAAATGGTCAACATTTTCTAATGTTACACCATTAAGCTGTATTTCTGGCATTTGAGAAGGATTGGCTGGTGACTGCTGGAAGAGCTCTTTTTGCAATAAGCCTTCCTGAGACAGAACTAGCTAAACAGTAAACCAACACAAGGTGCAATAATAATAATAATAATAATAACAACAACAACTTTATTTTTATACCCCGCTACCATCTCCCCGAAGAGACTTGGCTGGCTTACAAGGGGACAAACCTGAAAATACAGGTTAAAACACATACAATAAAATTAAAATAAAATTGACAACAACATCAGAAAAAACCTTTCACAATCACAATACACATTTTTAAAACAATATCATGGCTGAAAGATTAAGTGCGGAGGGATCAGGGTATGTGCAATTGTTCCTAGGTAGAACCAAGGGAAAGTGCAAGATCCACTTCAGATTCAATAAGGTCAAAGCTGGGATGGTAATGTCCTTAGCCATATAGTTGTATCCTATATTCAGTCTGGCAACCCTACATGCATTTTTAATAATGTCCTGTTGTACCGCTTTGTTATTGTTTTCTGCTTTAACTGTTTTATTTGCTATGTATTGTATTGTTGTATTGTGTTGGGCTCCGGCCTGTTGTGAGCTGCATCGAGTCCCTTGGGAGATGCTTGTTGTTCATTCGTTCAGTCGTCTCCGACTCTTCGTGACCTCATGGACCAGCCCACGCCAGAGCTCCCTGTCGGCCGTTACCACCCCCAGCTCCCTCAAAGTCAGTCCGGTCACTTCAAGGATGCCATCCATCCATCTTGCCCTTGGTCGGTCCCTCTTCCTTTTGCCTTCCACTTTCCCCAGCATAATTGTCTTCTCTAGGCTTTCCTGTCTCCTCATGATGTGGCCAAAGTACTTCAACTTTGTCTCTAGTATCTTTCCCTCCAGTGAGCAGTCGGGCTTTATTTCCTGGAGGATGGACTGGTTGGTTCTTCTCGCAGTCCAAGGCACTCTCAGAACTTTCCTCCAGCACCACAGCTCAAAAGCATCGATCTTCCTTCGCTCAGCCTTCCCTAAGGTCCAGCTCTCACATCCGTAGGTTACTACAGGGAATACCATGGCTTTGACTAGGCGGATCTTTGTTGCCAGTCTGATGTCTCTATTCTTTACTATTTTATCGAGATTGGACATTGCTCTCCTCCCAAGAAGTAAGCATCTCCTGATTTCCTGAGATGCTAGCGGGTACAAATAAAGTTATAATAATAATAATAATAATGCAGACACCCGTGTCTAACCTGTGGCCTTCAGATGTGTGAAGGATGCTCTCTCATCACTAGCATTGAAACAATCCAACTGCCAGCCAGTCCCTTTGCCTTTTCTACATAAAACAGGAAGAGTGATCAAAACTCGTGTGTGTGTGTGTGTGTGTATAGTTATATAAGTAAATTATAACCATTACAAAACTTATGTTTTTCCATATATACTCATAATTTTTGAATCCGTTTTCCTATCCTTTTTATTTCTATAATTATCTGCTGCTAATACATACCCATTTTTCTCCTTCCCTCTTCCTCCCTTCCCCTCCCTCCGGGAACAGTTGTACTTCTTCTCTTTGTGTTATTTTATTTCTTCAGTCATGAAGATTGTCTGATTCAATTCCTTGTATTTTCCTTTACCTTTTACTCTGGCTATAAGCTCCTTTCAATTTTGACTCCCAGTTCTCCTTAGGTTGTCCATTCATAGATTTAATTCTCCTTTCAGTTATGCAATCTTGAAATACATAACAACAAGCAAAACGCTTGGGCTGGGCAAAAGTCTTCTGGTAGCAAATATTTGGGCACTGAAAATCAAGAGTTCTTCTAGGTTAAAAGTTTACATTCACATCAAACCTTAATGGCTATTATATTAATATCTTAATGTGAATATTACCTATTTATATATTGCCCATCAAACCATAGTGCTTAAGTAAGTTTTTTTTTCCAGAAAGGAGATGCTATGAAGATAGTGTTCTCTTAAAGGAAGCCAAAGGTCAACAGGCCAAATGATCAAAGTGCACTATCATCTATAGATTATAACTGTTATCACCCTTATTAGGAATGTAGTTTCTCACAGCAGTGTTTATATTTCAAAGGAAGACTGGCTAGCAGTGAATGTAAGATTTTTCTTCACTGTTGTGGTCACATACATGCTGTGCTGATATTAAACAAGTAAGTGAGCAAGTAAACAAGCAAGCAACGAGGTAAGAATGTACAATTTCACAATTACAGAACTCCCCAGGAATGCTGTCTTTGTCTTCGATCAGTTCTTAGATGCAGAAATGTTTCCTGCTTCTCTAGGCATCTTGGCACGTCCAAGATGCAAAAGATTAGAGAGCAAGGAGTAGGTCTCAACATATAAAAGTCCAAATTAGACATATTAAGTACATCTATGCACTTCAAAAATGAAAGGAAAGGAACTCACTTACTTTACTTACTTAGGCAATCCCTCATTGTCTGAGTAAGATTCTCCTTCAAGTTCAGTGTCCTGGCGGTGGGTATATAGGTGACTGTGGAGTCCTATTCTTGACCTGCATGTTCTTCCACAGTGAGGGCATTGGTTTCCAGGTGGAAGGCAGTCCCGATCAGTGTTGGCTTGACATGCATTCCTCTTGGCACTTTCCCCTCTTTCACCCTCCATTCATGCCTCTTCAAATTCTACAGCACTGCTGGTCACAGCTGACCTCCAGCTAGAGTGCTCAAGTGCCAAGGCTTCCCAGTTCTTGGTGTCTATGCTACAGTTTTAAAGGTTGGCTTTGAGCCCATCTTTAAATCTCTTTTCCTGTCCTCCAACATTCAGTTTTCCATTCTTGAGTTTGTAGTAGAGCAACTGCTTTGGGAAACGGTGTTCAGACATTTGGACACATGGCCAGTCCAGCAGAGTTGATGGCGGAGGACCTCAGTGCTGGTGGTCTTTGCTTCTTCCAGCACTTTGACATTTGTCCACCTGTCTTCCCAAGAGATTTGCAGGATTTTTCGGAGGCAATGCTGATGGACTCGTTCCAGGAGTTGCATGTCACATCTGTAGATAGTCCATGTTTCACAGGCATGTAGCAGGGTTGGGAGGACAATAGCTTTGTAAACAAGCACCTTGGTATCTGTATGGATGTCCTGGTCCTCAAACACTCTGTGCTTCATTCAAAAAAAAAAATGCTGCACTCTCAGCGCTCAGGCGGTGTTGTATTTCAGTGTCAATGTTGACTTTTGTGGAGAGGTGGCTGCCATGGCAGCAGAAATTGTCAACATTTTCTAACGTTACACCATTAAGCTGTATTTCCTGCATTGCAGATAGGTTGGTTGGTGACTGCTGGAAGAGCACTTTGGTTTTCTCGATGTTCAATGACAGGCCGAGCTTCTTGTATGCTTCTGTCAAGGTGTTTAGAGTGGCTTGTAGGTCTTCTTCTGAATGTGCACAGACAACATTGTCATCAGCATATTGGAGTTCTATAACAGATGTAGTTGTGACTTTGGTTTTGGCTGTCAGTCTGCTGAGGTCAAATAACTTTCCATCTGTCCGATAGATGATTTCCACTCCAGTGGGAAGCTTCCCATCAACAACATGAAGTATCATAGCGATGAAGATGGAAAATAAGGTTGGGGTAATAACACATCCCTGTTTGACACCTGATTCCACCTTAAATGGGTCACTTTGGGGGCCACTGCCATCATGTCGTCATGGAGGAGCCGCAGGATGTTCACAAATTTGTCAGGGCACCCAATTTTTTGGAGGATGGCCCAGAGAGCACTGCGATTCACTGTATTGAATGGCTTTGCAAGGTCAATAAATGCCCGCAAGCCCCCTCACTACAACAAGGTGACAATCCATCAAGGGGGAAAGGAACACAATGATTCACCAGACACCACTCACATTTAGACATCTTACACAAGGAGAGCATACTACAGGTACAAGGTGAAGTCCTACATACACCTTTAAAAACATTGAAACAATCAAGGTTGACTTCCCAAACGAAAGTCATTTAAACATTGGCAAAAAGATTTGTCAACATTCATTTGGCAAGGAAAGAGACCAGAGGTTTATTCTCAATGGCCAAGCACAAAGTCAGTGGAGAAAGCACTTCAAAGTACAGACATACTGCAATTGTGAACACAGAACATTTTCATTTCATTTGACAGCTATTCAGGAAACCTGAGCCAGCTCCTGGTTAAATCTTACCACAAAAACTCTCAGAGAAGATCACCATAATCTGGAGTTGTCTTGAAGGCATAGAACATTAGCAACAAACTGCAAACTGAATTGATCCACTTTGAAACTGTCCAGGGATAAACAGGATCCGGCTCCACTACTCCTCCTCCTCCTCCTCCTCCTCCTCCTACTACTACTACTAGCACTGTAACAGAAGACACTATCGTACTGCCAATGTTGATATAAACAATGTTGTTTCTTAAACATTGAAACAAACAAAAACAAAAAAGAAACCCAAGCCTGATTGGTTGAAAAACTGTCCGGCTTCTATTTTCAGCATCTTCCTCTACTAAGAGTGCTCAATCACCAGTAGATTCTAGATTTTTTCCCCTTTCAGCCAGTAATGGCACATAGTTATCCTTACTCTTAGAAGAACGATAGCCTTGTAGACACTGAATGCTTGGCAGTACTAACAGAGTGGCATCCTTTGTTCTTGTGATATGATGACAATATGGTCATTTAGGGCAGGGGTCCTCAAACTAAGGCCCGGGGGCCAGATTCGGCCCTCCAAGATCATTTACCCGGCCCTCACTCAGGGTCAACCTAAGTCTGAAACGATTTGAAAGCACACAACAGCAACAACCAAAACCTATCTCATCAGCCAAAAGCAAGTCCACTCTTCCCATTGAAATACTAATAAGTTTATATTTGTTAAAATTGTTCTCAGCCTTTTGGCTAAGATAAAGTGTGTGAATTGTTCTTCATTTTAATTATTGTATTTTTAGTGTTGTTTTGCATTACAGTGTGCATAGGAATTCATTCATGTTTTTTTCAAATTATAATCTGGCCCGCCAACAGTTTGAGGGACTGTGACCTGGCCCTCTGTTTAAAAAAATTGAAGACCCCTGATTTAGGGGAAGGGCTGAAGTAAGGGCTCATATTTTGTATTTTGTTGCTTAAATTCATGGAAGGATAGATTCACATGGAAATATTTTAAAGCCCTTTCTTCCAGGCAGTGGACCATAGCAGGGTAGATACAGCACATATTTTAGCACGTTCCGATTCAATCCCCAGCAACCTTAGTTAAATGTTCGTAGATAGCAGTACTGTGAAAGGCATTAGAGGACTGCTGTGAGTCAGAGCAGGAAATATTGATGGTCACTAATAGCCTAATATACCTTTGCCTATTTTTATACAACTTCATCCATTTGAAAAGACAATTGAATTCATTGCAACTTAGAGATTTTTTTTATTCTGAATTTGCATTAAAATGCATTCTGGTAGACTTTTCCCCAGCTGCATTTCACAAACATCTGAAATTTTCCCAGTACTAGACTTTGGGGTGAAAAAGACACAATATAATTGTATATTTCACAAAACACTCAATTCCATTCCAAGCTTCCGAAGGTTTTTGTTTTGTAGAAACAACAACAAAAGAAAGCCTAAATGTTTTAAAGTCATTTCAGTCTTGTGATTTCCGTCTTTCTCTTATTTATTTATTTAGTGGTGGTGGTGGGAAGGCATTGACTCATGAGTTTTGAACGTTTAGGCCTGGAAGCCCTGATTTCCCAAGGGAGGAATATGTAGCCAGTAGAAATGATGCCATGGTATAGAGCAGCTGTTGCTGTACAAACTTAATGGGGGCTGCATGGGAAATGTCATCGTCTAGGAAGAAACTCCAGGCAGGAGAATGGGATCATCTTCCACCACATCTTCTGCCCTGCATCTCTCATATTGAGCAACGATTTCTTGATGCATTTCATCTTCCTGGTTCATGAGGGAAGGAAGAAGAAGCCACAACACATCATGGAAAATGTAGTTCTCCAATGGGGGAATCCAATTCTTCTCTTTGGCATTTTCTCTTTTTACTGGCCTATAGGGCCCTCAATGCCACATGTTTTTTCCATAAGTTCTGAGCTGACAGTGCATCTCACGGTCATGAAGAGCTCCTCAACTCCAGGAACTGCACAGCTCATCATTATTTGCTTTCAAGAAATGCTTCATCAGATTCTGTTATATTTCGTAGGCAAGCCTGAGGGATGTTACGGTGACTGAAGTGGCATGCTTTCTAAATGATCACATGAAAAAGCAAGCCAGTAGGCTGACTACTGACTACTAGCAAAACTGACTTATTTGATAAATAAGGGTAATGGGTAAGATTCTACTTCTAAAGTTGCTTTTGACTAAGAACTATTTTTCTACACAAAATTTTTATTTCTGCACAGTTCCATTTCCATTGTAGATACTTCTGAAGCAAGTACTGTTAGAGCGAATCTGCTCTGGTTTATAGGAAAAGCTGGCACAGTGAGGTCTTGGACAAGTCCAGCCAGTCAAAGTCAATGTTGACCACATAGAAGCCAAAGCTGGTCTTTCCGGGACTCTGGAAAGCTTTCAGTAAGCCTTGTTCATATGACCTACAGAATGATGTTTTCTTAACAAGTCTTGCATTTGACCCCACTGATCTGCACTCAATGCTGTAAAATAGAACAATGTACCAAAATAAGTAGCTGTGGGAGCAAGTGGTATTCACGATCAGGGTCAACAGAGTCCAAGGAGTGTAGTAGCAGGATTGTTATGGTCTAACAGTACAAAGTCTAGTACAGGCAGTCCTCAAGTTATGAACAAGGTAGGTTCTGTAGGTTTATTCTTGAGTTGAATTTGTATGTAAGTCGGAACAGGGACATTTTTAAGTGCAACTCCAACCACTATATCTATATCTATATCTATATCTATATATCTATATCTATATCTATATCTAAGCACAGGGAAGGGTTTACACCCCTGTGGTATTTGTTTTGCTGTTCTTGCCCCTGTTCAGAAGATTTAACCTCACTTTCTGTCCCTTTGATAATTGGATTTGGAAAACATTATCTTGATCTGGAAACAAGAATTGGTGATAAAGCTTGAGTAAAGACAGTCTTCCCTTCCAAGGGGCAATTTCTCTCACTTCCTGTTGTCTCACCCTCGTTTTTAAATATGAGTCATTTGTAAGTCGGCTGTTTGTAACTAGGGGACTGCCTGTATTTACAAGAACCATCAAGAAGAGGTGAACTGATATAGCCAGCAGTTTGCCTTGAGAAAACTCCCTATTTATAAAGAAATCAGCTCAGATCATGCCCACATTCTAGGAAATATTAAAGAAGTGTGTTTCGCTGACATCAAAGTTTTTTTTTTGCCTTTTCTTGGTGCTGGGTGTTCTTTCCTCCAGCTCCCCTTCCTGCTGCAACTTTCTGAACTGAAGGAAGAAATAGTTGGTTATCAGGCATTTGCACTGACTCTGGAATGAGTAAGATTTTATTTATTTTTTTTGGAGTGGGGGATGACACTTCCCCGAAAAGGAACTTTCTGTGTTCCTTGAGATCCTTGCCTTCCTATCTTTTGGCATCTGTGAAATTTTAGGCCTGAAAGACCTGCTAAAGTTTTATCCTTTGATGACGATGAAACCACATCTTCATGAGAATAGGCACTGAAAGTATTAGAGCAGTGGTTCCCAACCTGTGGGTCTCCAGATATTTTGGCCTTCAACTCCCAGAAATCCTAAAAGCTGGTAAACTGGCAGGGATTTCTGGGAGTTGTAGGCCAAAATACCTATGGACCCACAGGTTGCGAACCACTGTATTAGAGGCTGGCACCAAAATCACACACCTGGATACAGGACATTGCAGGTTTCTTATTTATTTATTTGGTGCATTTGTTAACCACCATTCTCAGCCCTAGGGCGACTCATGGTTTCTGATGGAGAATATAATCTATTCCAGATAATTTGTAGTGTGATCATTGAATCAAGAGTTTAATAAGGCAGAAACCTAGTATAATATTGTATACAAAATATGGCTAAATTCATAGCCAGGATTTCTTTTTAAAAAAATCTTAGTTCTGTTGATACTGAGAGGCATTATTCATTAACCATTCAAATTTCAGTGACATTTTCAATCAAAATGACAATATTGTATCTGTTGCCTTAAATTTTCTAAAAACTTTTACTAGAGAACTGAAAGTGGTTTATATTAGTCTCCAGCGGCCAACCTCTGAAATATTTATTTATTTTAAATTGCTACTCTACGTCCACTTTGCTAGAGAGGGGCCTTTGTTGTTACACACTTTCAATTGCTTGATCTGCCAAGTGAGTAGGAGATCAAACAAATAAGGGATCAATATGATCATTGACCAAGTCTCCCTCTGGGAAATATAAAAGGGGAATTAATCACTGCTCTTCTGAGACTACTACAGTAGAAAGCACCCTTTGGCTTTCAAACACGGTGCTGCAACAAAAATCCTAATTCCACTTTTTGTAATAATTATGTCCCCCATTTTCAAGACTGCATACCATTCCATGGTTTACAAATAGCCACTCTCTAGTCTCTCAAATACCTTTTGAAACCCCCTTCTGAAGAATTGTGTTTCCTTTGTTAACCACTATGAGATACATAGCCCTTATTTGATTTATCTATGTATGATATCACTTCACAGTAATTCCTTTTGTAATGAAAACTAAATCTTGACTTTTTTTTAAAGCCCTTTAAAGTGTTTTAACATTTATTTAGACCTTATTCTTGCATGCTTTTATGCAATCCTGGAATAAGTTAGCTTGACAGATCATTAATTGTCCAAGACCTACAACAAAGTTCATTGCATGGCCAGAAAGGTCTCCACTGTTCACTATTCCATGCTGTAAATGTCAAAAGATAGCCAAATATAAATTAAGGCTACAGCTAGAATCTATATCAAGACTCATTTTTATGTGGCTGTCATTTATCATCTCATCGGTGACCTCATCATACAGGGTAAGTTCAGCATCCTAGGGTGCTTTCACCCTGTATAAAGGATGGAGCCCCATGCCAGACATCACATGATGTTGTGTTTGTGCCAGCGGAAGTCCCACCCCAACGGGGGAGAAACCATCACCACATGATTTCCCCCCAACACAGGAGGCTTTCCATGTTGTGCTCGCTCAATTGGAGTCAATTTATTGATTATTGCAAATAATCAGTTGGAGGGAGGGTGGATGGCTGGGCACCTCTTCCCCAGGGATCTCTCTGTGAGGGCAAGACTTTCCCATATGATGGAAAATGTGTCGCAGAGAGGGATCTGCACATGGGGCAACAGATTCACTCTGATGCTCCCTCTATTTCCTCCCAGATGCCAGGCAAAGTGGGATGCTTCACCTGCCTAATAATAATAATAATAATAATAATAATATTTATTTATACCCCTCCCCCATCTCCCCAATGGGGACTCGGGGCGGCTAACATGAGGCCAGGCCCCCAAAAAACAATACAAAACAATAAAATACAGAATGCACATCAGAAAATAATTATAGTAGCAAAACAAAACAATAAAGCACATTCACACAATATAAAATCAAACAGGATGTGCAGGCCAAATGGACAAGATCAAATGATAAAACCCTGGGTGAGGTGGGAATAGAAAATATGTAAGTGAGGGGAGCCCAGGAAGGATAAAACAGTGGGGTAAAGCTTTCAGTTTAGGGCAGGGGAAAGTGCATCGTAGGGGCAACACTATAGATGGGGCAAACAGGAGTGGGATAAATGGTCACTCCCCAAAGGCAGGTTTTCAGGTTTTTCTTAAAGTCTGCTAAGGAGGGGGCTTGCCTAATCTCACCAGGTAGAGAGTTCCAAAGATGGGGAGCCACAAGTCTTTCCTGTGATAAAGGAAGAGGCGATAGGAAGGCCTCCCCAGAGGATCAGAGAGATTGTGCAGGTTGGTGGTAGAAGATGCGGTCACGAAGGTAGGTGGGTTCCAAACCGTTCAAGTCTTTATAGGTTATGACCTGTACCATGAATTGGGACCAGAAGATGAACGGCAGCCAGTGGAACTCCTTAAACAGGGGAGTTGACTGCTCCCTGTAACTCACCCCAGTTATTAATCTGGCTGCTGAACATTGGACCAACTGAAGTTTCTGGGCTGTCTTCAAGGGAAGCCCTAAGTAGAGTGCATTGCAATAATCCAGTCTAGAACTAAATAACTTTATGATGAGGCTGAATGTCATTACATTCTTCCAGTCGATCAAAATCAGTTTGTTGTAAACTGTAGCTGTGTTCATTTGTTATCAAGCCAGCTTTGATTACAGTGACGCAATGAATAAAGAGGTCTTCATAAGCCATAGTCATCAACTGCTTGAGTGTAGCAAACTCAGTGTTATGACTTCTTTGATCAAATCAATCTATTTGTAATGTGGACTTCTTTTCCTACTGTCTTCAACTTTACATAAATGTATCATTTTTTAAAATGAGCCATGTTGTGTTGTGATATGTCCAAAGTATAACAGCCTCAATTTAGTAATTTTGACTTTTAGGGGGAATTTAGATTTTATTTACTATCAGGTCCTTTTATTGATCTTTTTGGCAGTTTATCGTATATGGAGATTTTTCTCTCTCTCCAAGACCACATTTCATATGAGTGGATCTTCCTGCCAGCTTTCTTCACTGCCCAGCTTTCAGAAAAAAGCGCAGAAATTGCAAATAATATGCCATGTATGATTCTGACTTTGAGCTTTAATGGTAGTGGCAAATGTTTGACATTAATCCATTAAAGTTATTAGGATAATACTTATTTTGGTCCTTTGTTTATAAGGGTAATCCTTATTGTCAGATTTTAAAACATCATTCTTTTTATTTTATTTATAAAAATACTGTTAAAGATATTTACTTACTTACTTCAACTCACTTGTAAATCTCTGATGGTCAACTGAAGGTCTGGCAATAAGTTGTGGCTGCAGTAATTTCATAGTTATATTCTGGGTCTTGCAAGGACCATAGAGTCATGGAGGAACTGGGCACAAACACATTCAAGAAGCAAAGGGATACAAATGAAAAATAGTGCAATCATATTTATTTCTCTTTGTGAGGTTTTTATTGGGAGAAGTCATCAAGAGCTAGCACATCTACATGGGTTGTATACCAAATCAGTGTGTTTGACACTGAGAAAGTCTTGAGAAATTACACAACAAGGCTGCCTGAAGTACTAGAAGAGGACATTTTTCATGCAAGCATAAATTTTGATAGTCTGTACAAAGTGCTGTTTCAGAGAGGCTGGTAGTAAATGAAATTAGGATAAGTTGCCTCCTGAAAGATTTTAGTGGGCCCTAAATATTATTCACAATTACTCAGATTCTCAAGGACTATTGCTCTTTATTCACTTTGTCTCACCTCTCTCCTCAAACACACAGAGAACCTGAAAAGAAACATTGTTTTTCTGAATGGGTCTGAAGATTGTAGATATGATCATTGTGCTGTCGCACGCTGGGCCTGTGCATATGACTGTAGACAGGACATAAATTCTGTGTGCCCAACGGGATGCCGGGGCTGCCTCAGATTAAAGGCCCTTGGACCTCCCCAAAACAAAGTTCTATAGAGGCTTAAAGTAAGTCCAACAAAGTTCTTTATTGATGAAAACAAACAGGTACTTTCAAGCTTTCTTTACAGTCTATTCGCTCTTGCAATCTTGTTCACTGGGAACAGGCACTATCTTCTTAACTGTAATTAACTAATGGGGAAATCCTTAACTTCTAATCTGGGCAGTCTGTACTTGCCTCTGTTGGCGTGGAGCCCCTGTACCCAGTACCAACTGCGTCTGGCTTCTGCGAGCGACCCTTGCCAAGCAGAGCTTTGTAGACTTCCAGGGGAAAAGAAGGAGTTCAGGTTGCTGTGATGGCTGACTGAAGTCCCTCAGTGAAGGAGCTGTAAGGCTGTATAACTCCAGTCAGGCTGTAAGCTGTATATCTCCCCAGCCAAGCCGTAGAAGACGAAGCTTTCTACAGGAGCTCTTCGTTTTATGTCCTGTGCGAAAGCTGCTCTGTGTAGACTGAACTCAAAATGGCTCCTATTCCCACTAAAACTCAAAAAGGGGTGGAGTCCAACATATATATGGTTGGAGTCCAACATATATATGGCAAACATTCAATGCCGAAATAAAACAAACTATAAATATACTCAAACATTAAAATCAGTTGTAGCCACTTTAAAATCAAATGGTTAAAACCATCTCAAACCAGCCATACCAGATGGTTTCCTGTTACTACCTTATTGCACTATCTCAAAGGCTTGGTCCCACAGCCAAGTTTATACCATCTTTCTGAAGGAAAGGAGAGAGGGGGCTGATCTGATCTCACCACGGAGGGAGTTCCATAGCCGAGGGGCAATCACAGAGAAGGCCCTCTCTCTCTTCCCCACTAATCATGCCTGTGATAGAGGCGGGACTGAAAGCAGGGCCTCCCCGGAGGATCTTAATCTCCACAGTGGAGATGCATTCAGACAAGTAAACTGGGGGGGGGGGGGGTGCGTTTAGGACTTTATAGGCCAAAGCCAGCACTTTGAATTGTAGCAAACTGGTAGCCAGAGGAGCTAATATACTGTATATATTCTTCTGCAGTTTTGTGCAGTGTACTTATCCCAGCTTTATATATCCTCCAGATAATATGCCTATTTTGGCAATACACTGTAGACTTATTGCAGCTTTGGAACTACTTTAACTGTCTTATGGATTCATGACAGTTAGTTTTACAAGGTCTTTAGCTTTCTCTTTCAAAGGGTGCTGGCACTTCACCAAACTACAAGTTCCAGTATTCCATAGCATTGAGACATAGCAGATAAGCTGGTGTCAAACTGCATTAAATCTGTGGAGTAGATGTACCCTAAGTACAAAATGCCTATGGTTTTATCTAGGGGTAGAAAGAAATTTCCTTGGGATTTCAGCACTTTCTGTAACTTCTTATAACAAAACATGCCCCTTGCCTAGTGCATTCACACATCTGTGATGTTCATATGAGTTTTCTGAGAATGATAGCACATGCAAAACAATTAAAAAGGTAAATGGATAAAACATTCAAAACGGAAAAATACACATAAATACACTGTAGGCAATAAAGAAAATAGATAAATTGCACAAAATAGATAAATTGCACAAAAGTACATAAACTAGAGAAATGTGTAAATATTCATGGGAACTTCAATGTGGGAGGAAAATACAAAGTTTCCCACATTGGGCAGATGACTCACATGGAACAGCTGAGTAGATGAGAAAAGGAAGCTTTGTCATCTTTTCTGATCTGTTCAGATAATTTCAGAATCAGGTGGACTTCACAAAATTAGATAGTGGACTGCACTCAGCCTGTGGGCAACAGGCTATCTCTGAACGACAGAGTCAGAAACCAAGGACTTGTTTCTTGAAGAGTATGCTTATTGACTAGAGAATGCACATATTGACTGCAGCATGTTCCAAGTCCTGTTGTCAATTATTCATATAGCCTGCAGAAGGTACAAAGTGAAATCAAGGTACAAGAGGATATGCACATTTTCTAGTCCTGGGAGAGATGCTGTGCATTGATTGGAGATTATATGTCAAGATATGCATGTTCCCAAAGGCCTGTTGGAAAGTATTTACACTGACCAAGACATGCACCTGATTCCATCTGCAGTGACAGATTATGAACATGAAGATGGTGAATTTGCACAATGGCATTTTGCTCTTCACAGCAGCCATAAAACACACTTGTCCCCTTGACCTACCCCCAATATATATATATATATATATATATATATATATATATATAGAGAGAGAGAGAGAGAGAGAGAGACTCTGCTAATTTTTTTAATGATACAATATTGACCATATGGATCTCTCCAAGATATATTTTTTTTAGAAAACCGAAGTGTAATTCTGTGTATCTCAGACAATGTGCTTAGAATCAAAGCAACTGGAGATGCTTTGAGCTTACAACTTCCATTATTTCTAGGCAGCTTGGTTGAGGTGTGGAGGAACTGTGACTCTAAGGTCAGCTGAGAAGGTTGGGCTAGATGACTCTTCTGGTCTTTTCCAATTCTATACAGGCATTCCTCAAGTTACAAACATCTGGCTTATAAATGACTCATAGTTAAGAATGGGGGTGAGACAACAGAAAATTAGAGAAATCTACCCATAGGAAGGGCAATTCTCTCCTGGAAGAGGTATCACAGAGAAAAGATGTCTCCACTTAAGCTTTATCACCAATCCTTGTTTCCACAACAAGCCAATTTTTTCAAAATCCAATTATCACAGGGACAGAAAGTGACATGAAATCTTCTGGCCAGGGGCACAGAGAGCAAAACAAAACAGGGGTGTAAACCGTTCCCTATGATATCCAAAGTTTATATATAGAGGGGGGAGGGGGCTGGAGTTACACTTCAAATGTTCCTGTTCTGACTTACATATGCATTCAACTTAAGAACAAGTGTGTTTATTTCTTTGCTTGTTTACAATATTTATATCCAGCTCTTCCCACCCCAAAGGGGACTCAGAGCAATTCACAGAACCTACCTTGTTCATTCACTTGGAGAGTGCATGTACTAGATTTTGGGATGTTAGACCATCATAAAAAATCCTGTTACCACACTCTTTGGGCTCTTCTGATTTATGGCTTTTTGACCCTGGACCATTTGATAGGGTACTGCTGGGGTACTTGAGCATGCAGGTTAATGTTCATCACAGCTTTTGTCATCCCTTCTTTTTTTATTCTGTATTGTTTAATGGTGTGTCAAGCCAACCCTGACCAAGACTGCCTTCTACCTGGAAATCGATGTCCTCACTGTGGAAGAACATGTGGATCAAGAATAGGTGTCTACAGTCACCTACGGACACACCGCCAAGACACTACACTTGGAAAACTATCATACTCAGTCACGAGGGATTATCAATGATGAATGACATAGTCCCTTTAATTTTGATGTCCAGGGCATGAGCCCTATTGGATACATACACCTTATAGACAGGGATGTCAAAGTCAATTTCATCGAAGACCACATCAACTTTATGGTTGCCTTCAAAGGGCTATTGAATCTGTGGATAGATTCAGTCAGAATGCTTTAGTTTTTACCCAGTTTGGGTCCACAGATGTTATTGAACAACAATTTTGATTATCTGCCACATATACTGGGGATAATGGGAATTGCAACCTAATAGCACTTGTGACTCTGAGGTTGTGGGAAGGTTAAAGGACATAAGCGTTGTTTCCACATCTAAACCCCACTATTCTGACCAATCAGAACAAACTGTAGCCTTCCAGATGTTACTGTATCACAACTCCCATCAGGTCTAACCCTGATATATAATAATGAGGAATACAGGAGTTGTTGTCCAACATCTGGAAAGCCACATAAAATGCCATGGAAGGCCAGATTTCACCTGTCGACCATGTGATATAAACAGATCCTTACAAGACTGGAAGGTATCAGCCAATTTGAGGGAGCACCAGCAGTTCAAGCAAAAGTACAAAAATAATCCAATGAAGATTGAATATGATCAGTGTTAATATTCTTTCACACACACACTCAAGTTGCTTTTATATTCCTGGATGTTGGATGGGTTTCACTGGTCCTGGTCAATAGCACAAGTGCAGCAAACTCTGCCCATGTCTATACTGCCATGCTTCCAAAGTATACACCTGCTCTTAAAAGGATAGCAGGGAGGGAAGGGAGAAGCTAAGAAGTCTAAATGAACCCAATACTGATGATTAAGGTCCTAAGAGATGATCTAATTTAGCTATATAAAATCATGAAAGGGAAAGAATTAATTGATACTAATGAGTTATATGAGATAACATCATAATTAATTCCTACATAACAAGAGGACACAAGCCTGAAGTTAGGAAAGGGAAGAAGGGAAAGGGGGTGGGGAGGGGAATCAAAAGACTGGCCTATATAACCTAGTAGATTACAGAATGTATTCGAAAGATGAAATAAGCTACCAAAGTCAGAAGTGGAAAGAAGTTGGTGCACCATCTTGAAAGGAAAGGGGACATTTCCCAGTTGGGGAGTCTATGTGTCACCTGTTGGAATTCTGGCAGTCGGTTGAACGCTAGTCAGTGTCTTCCTTTTTCCCAGGTTTGCATGGACCTTTGAAGGCTGGGTGATCTTAAGGAAAAGTGCACACATTCCCAGTTGTATTCAAAGCCATGTGAGACCCTTAGCTAAAATGCATTTAAAGAAATGGAAGTTCATTTTATACTCCGCTCTGTGGGTTTCCAAAGGGGACCCTGGGCCAAGCTGATCCCTCATGTAGTGCATGGATTTACACCAGGGATTTTGCTGCCTAATCTGTCCATCAGCAAGAGTACAAACAACATGTTATGGCAGTTGCTAAGGTAACTACACAGATTTGATTCCCCCCTGCCCCCTAAATACCAGAGCCAAGTAAATCAGCACATAAGCCTTTCTGAAATTTCTCAGTGTATTAAGTTACCATTCATATATTATTGCACCAATTTGGGTATTTCCCCCACCCTTCTTTGAATATGCTCATTTTCACGATGACTGTTACGGCATTAGCCCTTTCCCCTATTCCAACAAGGAACTACTTACTCTGTTGGTGCATAAATCACAAATGACCGGTTATGTGCCAAGGATAGAAAGCTTTGATAAATCACAGAAATAATAAATTATGTGAGGAAAAGGGCATTCTTTCCTCTTTGGGGTAGGTTGAGATCGGAATAGTGGCAGAAGCAAGTACAATTTCCATAAAAATTACCATTCTATATTGACTTCAGTCTCTAATCTAAATCCAAGAATGGTTATTATTTAGCAACAGGCGCAAGTAATTATATTTGTTTTTATCAGAGTTTTTTTCCCTAAAAAGATATATTATATAGTGCCTACATAAGTACAAGGCATGCTTGCATTCATAAAATCAACAGAAGCAAGAGGCATAAGGCTGATTTGTCAACAGAGGGGTCTTATACAGGCACTGACTAATGCAATAACATGATTGACTGATGTTAGAGTGGATACTGACATTTTCCTCAAAATGCAGTTCTATAAGGATTCTTAGCACAACCACCCATCCATTGACCTATTCAGACTGTGTTACAGACCACACAGCAAAGGAGAAAAGCCAACCCAGCAACTCTGCTCACATCCATGTTTCTAAGGGCCAAGAAATGCTCCATTGTAAAGGATCATCTTACCAGAAGATGTAGTAGAAAGGTGACATGTAGTCCTTTACACATTAGATGTGAAACTAGTGAAGCAAGGCTTGCCCATGGGAATTATTGGAGTTGCTAGTGCTCTTTGGCAAACATAGGGGCATGTTACTTCTTATCGGTAACAGTGGGACCTCTTGACCTTCTTTCCCTTGCTTACTGTGCTTATCGCCTGCATTCATTACAAAGTACCTTTAGAACACCCAGGTTGTAGCCTTGGAATCTATGATAAATATTCAGAACAGCTAAAGAGAGGAGGGAGGAGATTCATACAGTGCACAAAAGGATATTGTGGTGTTTACCACCAATAAACATTCCAGAATATCTCTAGGGTGATGCGGAGTCCTGAATGTTGGGCCATAATGAGACAGAACAACCACAGACCACGAAGAACTACATGTTTGCTTAATCCTCTCCATGTTTCTTTACTGAGGTCACAATGGCCTACTCCATTCTGCCATTCTCTGACGCAGATAAATCAACACGGGAAAGTCCTGACACCAGTAAAACATGTGGCAGTTTGCCAGGGGAGCGGAGGGTGAGAGGTGAATTCACCGCTGATGTGTTGCCCTTTGGGCTTCATGTCTTTTGACTGGAAGGATTAGAAGGGCATAACTCTAGGATGCACGCATGACTTTTTCTCCCCCTTGGCAGGAAATGTCAAATCCCAAACAGCCCTTAGTGCTTAGTTTTAAGATTTTTTAAGTACAAACAGCAGGCAAAAGAAATAATAACAATTGTATTGCGGAAGATGGAGAGTCTAACCATTATGTGGCCACTACTACCACATTTTTCAGTGTAAGCCAACAGAAGACTGGGCCAGACAATGAGATGGTTCTGTCCACCTTTTACAAAATAATAATAATAATAATAATAATAATAATAATAATAATAATAATGCAATCAGTCTGAAGCCTACAAATATCTGGGCATACTACAGTTGGACAATATCAAGCAAAGGCATGTGAAAAATGTGGTCAGCAAATAATATATCCAAAGAGTCAGAAAGGTTTTGAAGAGCAAATTAAATGGCGGAAATATGATCAAGGCTATCAACACCTGGGCCATCCCTGTCATTAGATACACTGCTGGGATTGTGAACTAGACACAAGCAGAGCTGGATGATCTGGACAAAAAAACAAGAAATCTGATGACAATCCACTACGCATTACACCCGTGTAGTGATGTCATCAGACTTTACCTGCCCAGAAAATCAGGAGGCAGAGGGCTTCTGCAAGTGAAACAAACGGTAGAAGAAGAGAAACACGCACTGTCAGATTATGTGAAAGGCAGCCAAGAACCAACATTGAGGGAAGTCAATAGTAGTAAACTGCTTCAAGTGCAAAAGACAAAGAGTAAATACCATAAAAACACAATGCAGAGCAGAAGAGAAAACTGGCGAAAAAAGGCTCTCCATGGACAGTTCCTGGGAAAAATTGAGAGCCAAATTGACAAAGAAAAAACATGGATGCGGCTCACAAATGGAACCTTGAAAAAGGACACGGAGGGCCTGATTCTGGCAGCCCAAGAACAAGCCATTCGAACAAATGCCATCAGAGCCAGAATTGAAAAGTTGATGACAGATCCCAAATGTAGATCACATCCCCAGCTGCTGCAAGAAGATCGCACAGACAGACTACAAGCAGAGGCATAATACTGTTGCTCAGATGATTCATTGAAACCTGTGCCACAAATACCATCTGCCTGTGACAAAGAACTGGTGGGATCACAAGCCTGAAAAGGTTACAGAAAATGAACATGTCAAACTAATCTGCGACTTCTGAATTCAAACTGACAGAGTTTTGGACCATAATACTCCTGACCTCACAATCGTGTTAAAAAGCCAAGTATGAATTGTTGATGTTGCAATCCCAGGTAACATCAGGATTGAAGTGAAACAACTGGAAAAGCTGACACAATATGAGGATGTAAAGATTGAACTGCAAAGACTCTGGCACAAGCCACTCAAGATGGTCCCAGTGGTGATTGGTACACTGGGTGCAGTGCCTAAAGACCTTGGCCTGCACTTAAACACAATCGGCGCTGACAAAATTATCATCTGCCAGCTGTAGAAGCCCACCTTATTGGGATCTGCAGGCATTATTTACTGATACATCACACAGTCCTAGACACTTGGGAAGCATCTGACGTGTGATCCAATACAACAGCCAGTAGAGTGTCTGCTGTGGAGTCATCTTGTTGTGTTTCAAATAATAATAATAATAATAATAATAATAATAATAATAATAGCAATAATAATAATAATCTCTTGTTTTGTTTTGTTTTCCAAATGAGTAGTTGTTTGTAATCTAATTTATTGCTGCATTAACAAGAAAAAGGCATGTGTATGTAGCTAATCTCTGTACACACATTCATACTGCACCCAGCAATGCAAGAAGAATGGACTAACCAACACATGTTGCAATGGACACATATAAACATTTGCTATAACACTTTCTCTTACTGTTGATGTACTTTATCCCTTATAGTGGCTGGGTTTTTCATTGAATTATGAGCACTTATTTACATGCTTTCTCTTTTCTTTCACAGAAAGCATTGGAATGGCTCTTCACCTCCTGTCCTCCAAACACACATTCTCTGGTTTAAAAACTCCAGGATGTTTGAGAACGGGATGACACTTAGCTCACTTTTTCCCTTATAATGTCAGCTGCGAGTTTATTCTGGCTCATACAGTCTGCTGTGTAAGAGTCTTTGGGGATTCAGCACAGAGAAGTGGTGTAAGCTGAACTTGTTTTTATTAGAACACATCTTAAGTAGCAAAGTAGCAATAAACTGAGGCCTCCCCAAATCTTTCATGGTTGCCTGACCAGGCCCAGCTTGTCATAGATATAACATGAGCTCTAAATCAAGGCTGGGTCAGAATGGTTCCAGATTCTATTGTGCTAGAAATACTAATAAAACATAGGATGGTTCTCTTCATATTACATGCAGGGAGCTACTCTTTCAGCTGTTGGTATTGGCAAAGTATCAAAGTATAGTTGGTTCTCCGTATCCACAGACTCTTTGTCTATGGATTCAACAATCCACACCAGGATTTTTTTAATCCAAAAAGTTAACCTAGATTTTGTCATTTTATATAAGGGACATGATTTTGATTACACTATTGTATATAACGGGAATTGAGCATCCACAGTTTTTGGTATTCAAAGGGAGTCCTAGAGCCAAAACCTAGCAGATTCCAATGACCCACTGTATATGGCAATCAGTTGCAGAATAGACAGATTAGAATCAGGTGTCAAACAGGGATGTGTTATCGCCCCAACTTTATTCTCCATCTTCATCGCTATGATACTTCACCTTGTTGATGGGAAACTTCCCACCGGAGTAGAAATCATCTATCAGACAGATGGCAAGCTGTTTCAGAATTTGAAGAGGCATGAGTGAAGGAGAGAAACGTGCCAAGAGGAAGGCACGTCAAGCCAACCACGACCAAGAGCGCCTTCCACCCAGAGGCCAATGCCCTCACTGTGGGAGAGGGTGCAGGTCAAGAGTGGGGCTCCACAGCCACCAATGGATCCACAAGAATACTGATCCTGGAAGACTATCCTACTTGTCCAATGAGGGATCGCCTAAGTGAAATGAAGACAGATTAGTGGTGGGAACTATATAGTCCTTCAGATATTGATAGGAAATAACTCCCATGTACTATCTAACTGTTCTAGTTTTAACTACAGATGGTTCTGCATTTTGTGTTATTTTATTTTATGTGTTGATTGTGGTTGTTTTATAATTTTGATGGAATATTGTTTTATACTCGTGTACTGTTTATGTTCTATACTGCACTGCAGTGTTTTGTAAGTTGCCCCGAGTCCCTTTTGGGAGATAGTGGCAGGATATAAATAAAGTTTATTATTCTGATCTGACAGAGAAAATACTAATTAATCCTCCATTATACCACTTCTTTAGCACTTTTAAAAATCTCTCAATTTTTCTGTTTTTCTCAACATCAGGTGGGGCCAGAGCAAAACTTGGATGATTATGATATCATCATCAACATCGCTGTCATATATAGCTCTCAGAATCCAGGGAGCTATATACCAAAAAGTATTGTATCCATGTTCACTGCTATATTTATTTATTTATTTTGTGCATTTATATCCCGTTCTTCTCACCTCCCAAGAGGGACTCAGGGAGGCTTAAAACAGGCAGCCATTAGATGCCAACACAATACATTAAAAACCACAGTAACAATTAAACAACGATTAAAATAATTATAAATAATTCAATTTAAAAACAGTTTGCCAGTTCAAAATCATAGTCCAGGTCATACCCAACAGCAAGAGGACCAGGGCCAGCCCCTTCTCTCTACTCCTCCTACCACCTCCCTCCATCTTTCTGTCTATTTATCCTTGTGAACTGCCAAGAGAGGGATTAATTGTTCTTGCCAGAGGTCTGAAGACGGCTTTTACAAATAACCTCAGAAACCACTACTTGGCCACCCACTTTAGATACAAAACTGACATACTTCCAGGACATATTGCAACTAACGATATTTATATTTGAGGCATTTCTACATATGCAAATTATCAAATTACATTTAAACCAGTGCCTCGCTGCTTATTCATTAGTGCTCACAATTCCACAATATTTTGTTATTGCTTTTTTTTTGCATTTCGAAGACAACACATTCTTCATTCCAAAAATAATGATCTCCTCTCCAGTTTAAGTGCCATAGATGTTCCCCAATACATATACATTAAATCACGATGAAAATGCTAACATACTGTAACCTAGTACAGAGAAATAAATAGAACATTGGCAACATGTTTTTGACAGTATAGAGTAGCATACATTGGCCACATGTTTTTGACTGTATAGACTGTATAGAATTGGTGTTATTAGATTGGACAGTGGAAGGTGAGGCCTTTCACTCCTCATTTGTGCAGCAGATGATCCAACAAGTTCAAAAAACTACACTTGTGGGATCTCTGAGACAGCAACTTGCTCAACATGTAATAGTAATTATACTAATGTAAATCACAAGAAGATTCCAATCAATCAGACAGGATTATTTACACAGTGATACAACCCAATATGGTGGCCTAATGGTTCTCTATGGCTTCAGTCCTAAACATAGTCATTTAGGCATAAACCCCATTGAACTCACTAGATCATCCATGAAAAACCATTGGGTGACATTGTGCAAGTCATACTCTTTCAGCATACAAGAAGCACTGCCTGAATATCAAGCAAAAAGTGGGCACTAGAAATAATATTATATGAGAGCTGACTCGCACAATCTGGGGATCACAACCAGATACAGTGAAAACATGTGCCCTTGTGCTATGCTACTCTGCTGCTGAGTATGCATGCCCAGTGTGGAACACATCTCACCACGCTAAAACAGTGGATGTGGCTCTTAATGAGACATGCCGCATTATCATGGGGTGTCTGCGCCCTACACCACTGGGGAAATTAAACTGTTTAGCCGGTATTGCACCACCTGACATCCACCGGGAAGTAGCAACTAATAGTGAAAGGACCAAGGCAGTGACATCTCTGGCCCATCCTCTGTTTGGGTATCAGCTAGCACGCCAATGACGTAAATCAAGAAATAGTTTTCTAAGATCTACAGAGACACTCGCTGGAACACGTCAGCAAGCGAGAGTCCAAAAGTGGCAAGCTCAAACCCAGAACCTCAATCAATGGCTGATACCAAATGAGAGACTCCCCTCTGGGCACACAGAAAACTGGG
>NC_090023.1:193427505-193557505 GCF_037176765.1 Anolis sagrei
AATCCAATACTCAAACCACTACACCATGCTGGCTCCATTTATTTAACAGAGAAATAGACAGGCAGACACACACATTCACGTTCATCCCCTCTCTGGTTTCTCTCTGTATGTCTAAAAAGGGTTAACCCTTTAAAAGCTATGTGAAGGTTAAATGGCTATGGACCTCATCACATTAATCATTTTCAGCATCATAGGATGCTTTGGCCCCAGTTGAGCCACGGAGCCCCAGTTGAGCCTGCGTCACCCATTCGGTGACGCAGGCTCACTTAGGCAAAGAAGGCATTAAGTTCTGCCTTTTCCCTACCCCCTGTCAGCATTGCCCCATCTTCTCCTCGAAGAGGCCCTATTGCCTCCTTGTTTTTCCTTTTTCTACTGACATAAGAAAAGAAGCCCGTTTTATTGTTTTTAATGTCCCTGGCAAACCTGAGCTCGTTTTGTGCTTTAGCCTTGCAGTCCTTTTCCCTACAGGTATTGACTATTTGTTTGAATTCTTCTTTGGTGATTTCTCCCTTTTTCCACTTCTTGTGCATGTCTCTTTTGTGTTTTAGCACAGTTAGAAGTTCTTTGGACATCCATTCTGGCTTCTTTGCACTTGTCCTATTTTTTCTCTTTGTTGGCACAGTTTGCAATTGCACCTTGAGTATTTCACTCTTGAGAAATTCCAGGACTCCTGGCTCAACTGGCGTGCTAGTGTACTGCAACCTTGCACCAGGAACACAGAAGGCTTCCTGTGTTCCATTAGAAAACACAGGGTCAACACAAAGGAAAGCTGCACAGCAACACTTCCTCATGTGTGATAGAGAAGCGTCATTGCCGGCAAGGTGGGGCGCGGGACTCTGGGATTGCCCTGCTGCTCCACTGATTTGCCATGGAGGCTGGCAAATCGCTGTGGGGAACCTTATCAATGTCCTATGTCATTGATATGTTAGCTGTGGAACTTTACAATAGCAGATTGTTGGACTAGATAGTCTTTGGGAGATTTTCTTATTTTATAACAGGAGGGACTTACCAATGAGAGGATTTCTTTGACTGAAGCCCCATCTACAGTGCCATATAATGCAGTTTCATAAAGCAGTTTAACTGCATTAAACTGCATTCTATGCATCTACACTGCCATATAATGCAGTTCAGTGCAATTAAACTGCATTATATGGCATTGTAGATGTGGCCTGACTTCCTTACCTAATATATAATATTTCAAGGTACATCTAAATCCTGAACATCAACTCCATTGCCAATTCAATTATCCGATGATCAAAAGGAAGTGGTGAGAGGTAAGTGGATGTTATTGTTTTTGTTGTATTAATAACATTGTCTGATTTAATGGAAGCCCTATTAGTATTATCCTAAGAATCAATTTCCCAAAATAAACTATGTGTAAAAAGCTCACTAACTATTAAGAGGGAATTAATTAACAGTCTGCAATTCCCTCCTTAAATGGCATTGGTGCCTCATTCCGACTCCCCTGCATTCACAATGCGAAGTGCATTCAGCACAAGCAGCAGACAAATATGCGGCCTATTAAGGTTTACAGACTTGGTGGGACTTTGCTTTTAATTCCAGTGTTTTCATTCCCTTTTGTGCCGGTGCTGGTTGGCTGCCTTTTCACTCTTTGCTTGGCCCTTAGACAATTATGTAACTGGTATCTTTAGAAGCATTCAAGTGTGCTGGAAATACACAAAAGAAGACCCCTTTCAATATATGATGACTGGTGTGTTTGCCAACAACCCAACTTCATTAGAAAATTGGCACGTCCACTCAGTTACCATGTGACACACCGTTAACCGTGGCTATTTGTTGCCTTAATGCGCAAGTACTCAGGGACCAAACTGATAAGGGAGAAACTCTTCCAGATCTGCTGAACTACACGCTTAGGGTGGCACAGAGCCTTGCAATATTGAAAATCAATAGTCATGTGACAGTTTAAAGATCAGAGGTTTCCTGAATTAACTTTCTGGTACTAAATTACCAGCCTCTGCTTTATTTTATTTTCGAAGTGCTAAATGTATATATGTTTTAGATTGCACGGTTAAAGATCATCTGTAACAGCGAACACGGTAATGAAACAAAGATAGTGGCAATCAAAGAATTGCAGTCGCTAATGCTGATCTCATTTGAATATGTTCCCTCTTTTTTGTCTATTAGGAATCTGGAGATAGCATTAAAGCATGCAATATTATCAAGCTTTACCACTTTGTTAATAAAGTTAATCTAATGACAATATAACAGAATCCTTCAAACACCAATAATCCTATAATGACAAAAGATGCGCATCTCTGTCCTATTCAGAGAAAGAAGGATAGACCTCTGCATTTTAAAATAAATCAGTCCTCGGATGTAGCTTCAAATACAAATAGGTAGAATTCCTACAGAAACTGACCTGCCTAAATAGCATTCACGGCTTTAAATGGTATGTGTAAGGTATAATTAATTTATGATGAACCACAATCTGTCTGGTCTGAGAAAGGGAGAATGGGAAGATTCTTGCTAGACATTTCATGTTTTTGTTCATCTTCTGAAGAAGACATTCCAAACCTTTCAACAAGCCTTTTGCACTGGATTGGAGATCTGCATCCTATTATAATGTATGTAGTCATAGATTGTCATACACATATGGAAAGAAGTTTTTTGGACAGTGCATTTTCAGCTGACAGTAAAATAATAATAATAATAATAATGCACAGATGAGACAATAGATCATGTCCTCAGGTGCTGCAAGAAGATTGCGCAGACAGACTATAAGCAGAGGCATAACACCATTGCTCAGATGATTAATTGGAACTTGTGCCACAAATACCATCTGCCTGTGACAACTGGTGGGATCACTAGCCTGAAAAAGTTACAGAAAATGAACACGTCAAACTCTTCTGGGACTTCTGAATTCAGACAGAGTGAGTTTTGGAGCACAATACTCCTGACCTCATGATCATGTTAAGAAACAAAGTATGGATCGTTGATGTTGCAATCCCAGGCAACAGCAGGATTGAAGAGAAACAACTGGAAAAGCTGACAGATTGAACTGCAAAGACTCTGGCTCAAGACAGTAAAGATGGCCCCAGTAGTAATCGGCACACTGGGTGCAGTGCCTAAAGACATTGGCCTGCACTTAAACACAATTGGCACTGACAAAATTACCATTTGCCAGCTGCAGAAGGCCACCTTATGGGATCTGCACGCATTATTCACTGATACATCACACAGTTCTAGACACTGACGTGTCTGACGTGTGATCCAGTACAACAGCCAGCAGAGTGATCTTGTTTGCTGTGGACTCATCTTGTTGTGTTTCAAATAATAATAATAATAATAATAATAATAATACAACTTTATTTTTATACCACGCCACCATTTCCCATAGGGGACTTGGGATGGCTTACAGAGGGACACACGCAAAAATTACAGTTACTGCATATAGTAGTATGAATGGAATTTTTGTCAGGCTCTGACAACATTAATCTCTGAGGGAGGAGATGGTTAAGGGATTGACTTGTCTTTCAAAGTCCAGACTGGAAAAGCAAAAGATTACTCTCCATCAAGGACACAGTGTCACAGGTGGAGGTGAAGCAGCAGCTCCCCCTGTGGCTGGAATCGAGCATACCTTCACGAAGCTGGAAAGCTGGAATGTTAAACTGCCTCTGTGTCTGTCTACATATGTTGTTTGTCTAAGTGGCATTGAATGTTTGCCATGTATATGTGCATTGTAATGTATATGTGCATTGTAACCCTGAGTCCCTTGCGGGGTGAGAAGGGTGGAATATAAATACTGTAAATAAATAAATACATATCTTCAGGATCAATCAATAGGCCTCCCAACTCTGAAAATTCACCAGTTCAGTGATTCTGAAGAAAGTATCCTAATCTTGGGTGCCTTCCCTTGCTGGATTATTATTCCATTCTGACTTTTTCATCTTCTGAAGAAACTCAGGAAAGGGAAAGAGACATAGGTGTCTCAGGAAAGGGAAAAAGACATAGGTGTCTCAGAAAAGGGAAAGAGACATAGGTATCCCTTGTACAATGACTATATTTGCTCCCTTTCAACTGTAACGGAGGAAGGCCAACTATAATCTGAATGGTACAGATGACCCTGGGCTGCCACAGGAGGATTGAGATCTAAAATGAAAGGCATTTTAGCTGACCAAATCCACAATAGTGATCACTGATCTATCTTGGGACCTCTTCACATGATCCCTGAGGTCATGCCATTTCTCCAGCAGGCAGTCACCAGGGAAATGGCAGGCCTGCAGGGTGCCTTGTGGTGCCCCATGTGCCCTCCTCCCTCCCTCCCTCATTATATGGTGGGGAAAGAACAAGGTGTGTTAGTGCCCTGTGCCTATCATATGGGTGAAAGAGCAGCAACATGTGTTGCCGTGTTGCCCTTTTCCCCTTCATATGGAGGAGAGGGCAAACAAAAAATGGGTAACTCCATCAGAGCTACCCAAAACACACCACTTCCGGAGAAATGAGGACATGGCCAAGCAAGAGTTGTTTGATGGTGCTTGGTGAGCCCCATCCCGAAGAGGCAGCCTCCCCATGTGAAAGGTCCTTTAAAAAATCTGGGTATTATTATTATTAACTTTATTTATACCCTGCAAAATCTCCCGAAGGACTCGATGCGACTTACAAAGGCCAAGGCCGCCGACAATACAAAATACAATACACCATAAACTCATAAGCAAATAATAAAACATCAAGCATGGGTAACCATTCAGATTATGCCTAGCCTTCCTCCCTCTTTTCCCTGCCTCCTATGGCTTTGGAGTGCTGGTGCACATCTCTTCCAGAAATGGAAAAAATCTCCACATAGCTGTTTGAGGCCATGTTCTGTGGTTAATGTAATCACTCACCTGGTCTCAAACCAGTGCTAGATCTGTCAATCCAATCACCCATGCAGCAAAAGTGGTGCTGCCCAATCCAGTCCCAAGCTGCATTATAGTGTCAGTGGAGACAAGGCCTTAATAATAGAAATTAAGCAGAATTTTTTGTTGGATGACAAGTTGCTCACCAAGAGACAGAGACAAGCTTACAACTTGGATTGCACACTTGTGGATGTTTTGGATTCATGACTTCTACATACCCCTAGTTTATATGAAAGCTTGCCGTTCTTCATTGACCAGAAAGCAGCCACTGTGATCAATGGGATATCACTTGCTCAAATTAAAAATTATTTTAGGGTGATCGGGAATTACCACAAGGACCCTGTTTTTGTCTGCAATCATTCACATGCATGGCAGGGATTGGGAATGTCAGCCAGTTGTTTCTCAAGAAACTGAGGGACAGACCCACATGCCCAGTAAGTAGGAATGGAGGAGTCAAGCCAGAATTCAGTCTATAGCACTGTAAATACAGTGCTTATGCATACATAAAAGGCCCATTTGTGAAGCAGGAGAGACCCCACAGATGATTAGTATGACATGAAAGTTCCTTGCCACAAACATATTGAAAAATCTCTCTTATTCATTCTGTGAAAGATGGTTTCTATCTTCCGAAATATTTTTTATGCAACCAGGTTCAGTTGACTATACTTTGTCTAAATGATCTCCTCTTGGATTTCATGTTAGCATATGTCACTTTAAATGCGAGAGAGAGATCATAACATAATTAAAAAGAGAAGCTTTTTTGGTACCTTATGAAGTTTGGGCTTTTTTATTTGCCGTTTCAGGCATTTGGAACACATTGTGGAGATTTCCACCCCTCCCACCCCCACTCTTTTCCTGCAATCATGGTAGCTAGATATGTTTCATTCATGAGTCTTGCAATTCCAGTCTTTCTAGAAAGCCCTAAAAAAATAATAAAAGCTTTGTGATTAAATTGTGCTGCCAATACGTGAGAGAAGACACCAACACAGGTGACAAATAACCTAAATATGGAACACCTGCAGAGTGTTGCATATTGCAATTGACCTTTTAAAACTCTACTTTCTCTGACAGGAGAGGTCTATAAGCTCCAGCTTTCTCCATCACATGACCATCACTAGATAATATAATTCCCCCAAATTCTGAAGTGATGTCTTGGAGGGAGGGAGAAAGAAAGTATGAGAGATGGAAAGGAAACTTAGTGTCTTGCAGAAGTATTTAACCCCTTGCTCCACACATGTCTTCCCCAAATTTTGTTGTGTTAAAATCTGGGACTGAAATAGATTGGACTGGAATTGTTATTTCTTGATATATGCAAGATATATGCAACACTATGAAGGTGCCAAATAACAACTAGAACCAACACAGAATAAATGTGTTCCTCAGTATGTGTGTGTGCATGTGTGTATGTGCGTGTGTGTGTGGGGGGGATCATTGAAGGAGTTAGTTGATTTGTTTATTTAGTCTACAAGCATATTTGTCATTTTGGAGGATGGGGTGCATGGTGACTCTTTTAAGCACCCTTTCTTTGATGATTTTATCTCGTTTCATTGTGTAATACATGGTTCTCAACCTTTCTAATGCGGTGACCCCTTAATACAGTTCCTTATGTTATGGTGACCCCCAACCGTAATATTGTTTTAGTTGCTACTTGACACCTGTCATTTTATTACTGTTATAAATTGTAATGTAAATATCCAATATGCAGGATGTATTTTCCTTCACTTGACCAAATTGATCACAAATACCCGATACCCCCAAGTTTAAATACTGGTGGGGTTGGGGGAGGATTGATTTTGTAATTTGGGAGGTGTAGTTCCTGGGATTTATAGTTCACCTATAATCAAAGAGCATTCTGAACTCCACCAGCGATGGATTTGAATTGAACTTGGCACACAGAACTCCCATGACCAACAGAAAACACTGGAAGGGTTTGGTGGGCATTGACCTTGAGTTTGGGAATTGTAGTTCACCTACATCCAGCGCTGTGGATTCATTCAATGATGGATCTGGACCAAACTTGGCACAAATACTCAATATGCCCAAACGTGAACACTGGTGGAGTTTGGGGAAAATAGACCTTGATATTTGGGAGTTGTAGTTGTTGGTATTTATAGTTCACTTACAATCAAAGAGGATTCTGAACTTGACCAACAATAGGATTGGGTCTGACTTTCCACATGGAATTCTAATGACCAACAGAAAACAAGTTTTTGATTTAATACAAATGGATAGCTTATCACAGAAACTAAACAACACTCGAGAAAAAACGGACTGGTCAGGGTTCAGAGACTATATCAATTCGAGGAAGATTCCATTCATGATAGACTTATCCTGCTTCTGAATTTCTATACTGAAGTGAATTCGAGAGGACTTTGGCGAACCGCAATTGACACTGGAAATTTTATCAACCCTCAGATGACTTTGGGAAGTACAACTATTTTAAGACTTTGTTGGGGAGGTGGCGGGCTTTCTTTTGTGATGTTAAGACTCTGTTTAGGATATGTTACCAGATTATATGTTTGTGCTTCCCCCCCCCTCCAATTTCCCCTTTCCTAACTGCTTTCCCCATGCCCCCCCACAGCCGTTGTTTGTGTGTGCACATACGTAAAATGCACAATAAAAATTATTACAAAAAAAAAAAGAAAACACTATGTTTTCCGACCCCTTTGACACCCCCTCATGACCCACTCAGGGGTCTCGACCCCAGGTTGAGAAACACTTTTGTAATATATGATATTGTATATTATTATTATTGATTAGCCATCACCTGCCACACATTGCTGGGGCCGACTGTGTATATGTGTTTTGTATGTGTATATATGCGTATATGTGTGTGTGTTTTTGTGTATAACTGTATATATGTGCGTTTGTGTGTGTGTGTGTGTGTGTGTGTGTGTGTGTGTATATATATATATATATATATATATATATATATATATATGGTTTTGCACATGCGTTATAATGTATTGTTTATTTTTTTGGCTTTTTAAGCCCCTTCTGCTGTGTTTTTCAGTGTTTTTATGAGTGATGGTCACTTGTTGGACTGATAGGTGTATTGTGTCCAAATTTGGTATCAATTCGTCCAGTGGTTTTTGAGTTATGTTAATGCCACAAACGAACATTACATTTTTATTTATATTGATGTTAGGTGGCAAGCAATTCCTTCATGATTATTTATTGTTCACATAGTGCTAAGCACTTGGAAAATTAACAGAAGTTTTTCACCAACCCTCTGTGGCTTTGTCCAGGCTCCCTTTGCCCCATTCTTCTTTCTATTCACTCCCTGATTCAACAGTCCACATATTTTGAGGCGTGGTGAGGTGAAACTTTTTGACAAAATGTAAAGCTAGCTCCATTCTTGCCTGCCCTATGTCTTTTCCTTCTTAAATACTGAAATGAAAGTCTTTTGAAATTAAAGTAGCAAAATATGTAGGCTGGAGTCCTGTTGGACAGTTACACATTTGTAACTGCTATGCATTCATGATCCCTGCACAGCCTCCACTTTAGGGGTTACACGGAGATTGTGAAAATCTCCCGAACCCCACTGGAATCGGTGGAGGTACATTTTCTTGTTGATTAAGTGTCCACCTGATATTTTCACCTACTCACCATGTGAATGATTGCAGGCATAAGGGTAATTTGTGACATGGGTCTTTTTTCTGCCTGTCACACCAGAGATCGTTCACAGGAGGGAGGGAAGACCTCAGACAGCTACTTCACAGTCGACAAAGGAACAGAACTAAGTTGATCCCAGTAACTGCTTACTAGTAAGTGGATTTGGGGGGGGGGGATCTGGCCAGTACCCACTACATAACACCATAGTTAAGAAGCTGCATAATGGCCATATAGGATTCTGCTGGTATTCTCTTATATTAAGTCCAAACAGTTACAAATATATAGCCTAGTTATACCTTTGTACAAGGAGCCCCCGGTGGTTCAGTGGGTTAAACCCCTGTGCCGGCAGGACTGAAGGCTGACAGGTTGCAGGTTCGAATCTGGGGAGAGTGCGGATGAGCTCCCTCTATCAGCTCCAGCTCCCCATGTGGGGACATGAGAGAAACCTCCCACAAGGATGATAAAACATCAAAACATCTGGCCGTCCCCTGGGCAATGTCCTTGCAGACGGCCAATTCTCTCACACCAGAAGCAACTTGCAGTTTCTCAAGTCACTCCTGAGACGACCAAAAAGAAAAAGAAAAAACAACCTTTGTACAGGAAGTTCCAGTATTATGAACAAGATAGGTTCTGCAAGTTGTTCTTAAACTGAATTTTTGTGCAAGTTGGAATATGTACATTTCTTAATTATAACTCCAGCCACATACATACTTGTGTGTGTGTGTGTGTGTGTGTGTGTGAATGTGTGTGTGTATTTTGGATAGCATAGGGTTAATACTCTCATAATATTTGTTTTTCTGTCTGTGCCCCTGTTTCTCTCCTTGTGTCAAATGGATTTGGAAAATGTGGGGTTGTTATGGAAGGAAGGATTGATGATAAAGCTTCAGTAGAGACATCTTTCCCATGATAACTCTTCCAGGATTAAATTTCCCTTTCTATGGGTAGATTTCCTCTTACTTTCTATTGTCTCTCCTCTATTCTTAACTATGGACCATATCAGATGCAGAGAAGACTACTACTTCTCCTCATTTCTGCACTTTGGCAATATGGAGTCTCACGGACTCCATCACATGACATAGGGCAGCTTTTGGTAAGACTCCGAGGGGCTCCATTTCACCCAGAATGGCTTTGGAGGATACAAAGGGAACATGAGGAAAGGACAGGAATGAGAGACCATTCCAGAAGACAGGGAAAGGCAATAGGGAACAAAAGAGGCTGGTTCCCTTCACTTCCCCCCTCTTTCCCCCCGCACGTCTGATGAGTTCCTAAGAGCTGTATGTAAGTGAGATATCTGTAACTCAGAAACTGACTGTAATTGCTACATATCCACAATTCTTATTAAGCTTCCAATTTAGGGGCTATGGAGAAATGATGAAAGTATTGCAAATTCAACCTACTAGTAAACAATCATTGAGATCACCCTTCTTGGAGGGAGGGGAGGAAGAAAGAATGCAGTGGTTCAGTAGTACAGAAGATCCCCTGCATATGCTCAGAGACACTCAAGGCATTTAAAACTAAGAATTCTCTTCCTTTTGATTCACTTCTTTGTAACCAGCCACTTACAGCTGGACTTGTGTCATCTAGCTGAAATTTACCCTTTCTTCTGGGGTTCAACTACCAGAAAGTGAAATTAGAGCACTGCCCATAATAAGGATTTTTCCCACCTCATTACATTTTCCTTCAGTTCTCAAATTTCTAGCACTGCAAGCACTTAACATTTCACTTGAGCATTTGGGAATACTCACATTTAGGCCTCAAAAGAAAAACAGCATACAAGGTGACCAAAGGAGCATGAACATAGCAAGTGTAAGGGTTCTAGATATGATCGATTTTCTAAGCCAAGCTCTCTGTAATGCTAGAAAGTTGAGGACTGAAGGAAAAATTCATTTTGGGTGGCAGAATTCATATGAGGGGCAATGGCCTCCTTTTGCTCTCCTGTAGCCCTATTCCTGTCTTTCCTTAATAACTTTTGATGTCACTCTTTCATAACCTTTAATAAACAAGGCACCCAACGAGTAACCTGGCAGGCATAGGAGAGACAAGAAGAAGAGTAAGAGCAGCACTGCAAGTGAGTGAGAAATCCTAAATGAGCAGGTTGTATGATGAGACTCCGCATTATATAGACACAGCCTATCCCAACTGGCCACTTTCTAGACATGTTGAATTTCCACGTTTTTAGGAATCAATTGTATTATGGGAATTGTAGTTCATCTATATAACAATTCAAAGTGGGGAGAAGTCATAAGATTATTTTTAAAAGTGCTAATAATAAAATTGTTTGTAAGGTTAAGGGTAACATTATTTGACATTCCCTGTAAGCCAAAAATGTTTGGTTTTTTTACAGCATTGGCAATCAAAGAGTTGTGAAAGACTGGAGGAAAAGGCTTTGGACCTCTTCACACGGGGCTAAAATAGCATCATTTTGCCGCTTTTGGCCAGGCCTGGATGGGGACTGCCGAGCATCATCAGACAATGCTTGGCAGACCCCACCCACATTCCTCTCAAAGTGGAGGTGAAGTGCCAAAATGCGCTCCCTCCACCACCTCAGGGAGGAAAGTGTGTTTTGGGTAAATCCAACGTAGCTACCAACACTTTTCTCCTCCTTTCCCCATATGATGGGAACAGGGACAGGGTGCATATGATGGGGGAAGCAGGGAGGGTGTCCAGGGCACCATGAGCCACCTTGCTTGTCTTCCCTTTTACAGCCATGTAAAGAGTTTCAGTTACTGGGTTGCAGCAACGTGTCTGCAGTAAAGATTGTAATAAAACTTGAGTTAGGAAGGAATTGAATCAGCTAATCTTTCTCTAGTGCGGTGTGTACCTGCCTGCAACAGGAGAAATAGCAGCAGCTTCCTCTGGAATCCTTCAGAGCTTGAATGAATAGTAGAACAGAGGAATAATAGGATAATAGAATCATAGAATCAAAGAGTTGGAAGAGACCTCATGGGCCATCCAGTCCAATCTCCTGCCAAGAAGCAGGAAATTGTATTCAAATCACCCCTGACAGATGGCCATCCAGCCTCTGTTTAAAAGCTTCCAAAGAAGGAGCCTCCACCACGCTCCGGGGCAGAGAGTTCCACTGCTGAACGGCTCTCACAGTCAGGAAGTTCTTCCTCATGTTCAGATGGAATCTCCTCTCTTGTAGTTTGAAGCCATTGTTCCATGTCCTAGTCTTCAGGGAAGCAGAAAACAAGCTTGCTCCGTCCTCCCTTTGGCTTCCTTTCACATATTTACACATGGCTATCATATCTCCTCTCAGCCTTCTCTTCTTCAGGCTAAACATGCCCAGCTCCTTAAGCTGCTCCTCATAGAGCTTGTTCTCCAGACCCTTGGTCATTTTAGTTGCCCTCCTCTGGACACATTCCAGCTTGTCAATATCTCTCTTGAATTGTGGTGCCCAGAATTGGACACAATATTCCAGATGTGGTCTAACCAAAGCTGAATAGAGGGGTAGCATGACTTCCCTAGATCTAGACACTATGCTCCTATTGATGCAGGCCAAAATCCCATTGGCTTTTTTTGCCGCCACATCACATTGTTGGCTCATGTTTAACTTGTTGTCCACAAGGACTCCAAGTGAATTGGCCTCACAGGAAAAGTGAATTGGCCTCACAGCTATTCTCAGCATGATATATATAGATGGAGATAATGCTGCATGTGTGTCCATGTGTGCAAAGAGAGAAATGCACATATTTACTGATGCAAGTCTGTTTCCTGTCACTCCAGAACTGACTGATTGATATTCTCACCTCCTTTGTGCATGCAAACTCTGCTGCAAGGGGTAATGGAACAGGGACCCTGCTTCTGTATGTCAAAATGGCAGCAGAGAAGAATGAGCCTCCATTCTGAGGAAGTTCCACAGCCTATGAGCGGCTCTTGAAATATCTCTCCTGTTTTTTTCTCCAGAAAGCCTGAGAATGTGGTGGGAGGGAGAGAAAACCCTCCACCAAAGGTTCATGCTCTAGAATGTTCATGCTCTAGAATGTCTAATAGCGTGATCAATAGCCTGGGGTGTTCTCATCCTAAAAAAAGTAATTTCTTCTCAAAGTTCTATGTCTGTCCCTTTCACTCCTATGTCTGAAAAAATGAGGAACCCTGCTGATGATGAATAGAATATGGGTCTGTTTTCTATCCCAGGCACACTTTGGAGCTATTCTCTTCAATACAGGCACCCTGCTGATGGTGAATAGATCTACCTTCCAAACACAAAGCACTTGTGTTACATCCCATGTACCCACAAGGCCAGCACTTGCAATTTCACCTACATATATCCAATAAAATATGTCCTCTCCAAAAACTCTCTAGGTCCTCTAGGTCACTGCTTCTTAAACTGTGGATCTAACCTCATTTACACAAATCTGCTGGCAACAACATGCAGTGTTTACAAGTGGACTTTACAGAAAATGCTTCAGCTATACTTTATAAAAAGGAAAACTACCCTGTAGCGAGGGAGAGAGACTATTTCCTCCTTAAAAACCTCTTTGTTGCTTTATACTGATTCAGTTTCTTCTTTTATATTGGCTGGGACTTTCTGTGTGCTGTTAAACCTTTGCACTTTATATCACAGGCAATGAAACACTCTTATGTATAACAAAGTAACACAGTTTATTCATAACTTCTGGCTCCAACGCTTGTGGTTACATTTGTGTTTTGTTGCAATCTTGAGGCTTACAGTCAGTATCATTTCCTTGGTCAACTTTCCTGAATAAACTATCAATGTTTCACATTCACAAACATATTACTTGCTTTGCACACTCTTGGCTGAATTATATTTTTAACTAAGGTAACACTAGCCTTCTTTATGTTCCTTAAAACTCGAACTGTATTTAACTAACTGCTTCTCTATATCAGAAGTCTTTAACACATCTTCATAACTGCTTATTTCTATCAGACACTCAAAAACCAACTCTCCTCTTCACACACAGATTCCTAACTGTCATTTTCAAACTCCCACACTCTAACTGCTTCTTTCAGACCCTTGGCTTCGCCCCTTTGGAATGTTCAGCTCTGCTCTCCTCAACTGTCATTTTGGCCTAGCAGCCTTTTCAAATCCTGGGCCTACACTAATCTGCATATGACCAATCGGCTTCCCATATGCAAATGAATCCTATCTCTGCTGTTGCTACTCTGTCTGTGCCTATTCTTCCCTATCTGCCATATGTAAACATAGAGCTATACACCAAAACTGTAACATAGAGTAGCAATTTCACTACATAGAGTATAGCTGAAGTATTTTCAAGCTTTGAAAATGCTGATTTATTATCAGTAAACATTTTATTTTTATAACTACTTTATATATCTAAAAATACCTAAAAGTCACATAGAAATTTCTCAGGCGGAAAGTGGTCTTGAGTGGAAAAAGTTTTAGGAACCCTAGAGATTTTTGAGGTCCTCCAGGACAACTCCATGGTAACTTCTAGTGGAAATTATTCATTTCAATAGAATCTGCTATTATCCATGGATTCATATTTCTGCAGTAAATTCAGGAATATATCCCCCCAGATATGGAAGTCATATATATCACCATATTTCTATTTATAGGTAGTAGAAATAGTAACATATGTTTTTTATCTAATCTGACCTTACAGTGTTATGCTCTTACCTAGCCACAGGTGCTTTATGTGGCAGAAAGCCATTAACAATTTTCTTGAAATTTATGAACCTCCCCCTTTTCTCCCAAAGAGAGGCTTTTCGTATGTAGTTCTCATTTGCTATTTTAACCAGTTTCTCCTTTTTAATATTTTTATTGCTGTTACATTGTAATTTTCAGTTGCTATTTTTACATTTTATGTTATCTTATAAATTGAAGAGGTGTTTTAATTGTGTATTTATTAACATGCTGTAAGCCACTCAAAACTCCTTGGAGATAAGGGAGGGTATAAACATTTTAAAGGTGTTTTTTTCAAAGCATGATATTGAAATGACTTTAATGTTATAATCTGAAAAGGAAATAGATGGCTGCAAACATCATTCCCTGCTTCACGTACATCAGCCATTGTTGCAGACAACAGTGTGGTACTTGAGTAATTTGAATGGAAATGTCAAGTTTTCGCAGCCTATGATTAGAGGTAAGTGGCCTGCTATTATACAGTAGTTCTGTCAAGTAGACTGGGCTGAATATGTGTCATGACCTCTTCTCAGCCAACGCTTCTCTCTTTCTCTCGGCTCGCGGAGAGGTTCACCACCCCCTCATTTACTGCTGCAGCCCAGCCATGAACAAAATAGTCAACAAGATGACACTTTATGAAATACTAGACCCCAATTTGGATAAGCGCTGTGTTATATTCTTGAGTGACTAGAACTGAGATTCCCTGTGTATTGATTGGAACAAACTTGTATTATGATTTACAAAATTGCTTTTTGTTTTATTCCAACGAAGGGAGTATAAAATTAAGAGCAAGTTATGTCTGAACACCTTAACTACAGAAATCCTACCCCTTCGAAGCATACAATTGCTCTGTCAGCTATGTCCAAATGAGGACTTCAGGGTGAAGACAATTGGATTTACAGCCTAACAATGCAGTTCACTGGTTTAACAAGCAAAGCACAAGATATATCATGTACGTGTCTTACTGTTATGTACAATACATTTGCTTAATTCCAGGGAAACTTACCTTAGTCAGAGAGGCTAATATTGAACAGTTGATTTGTAATTTCCCTTTAATATGAGGCATTTAGATATATTTTATTTGGGTTGTTGTAGGTTTTTTTGGGCTATATGGCCATGTTCTAGAGGCATTTTCTCCTGACGTTTCACCTGCATCTATGGCAAGCATCCTCAGAGATAGTAATACTGCCTACCAGTTTTAAAAAACTCTAAAATTAGAACAGTACAACAACAGAGAGGAAACAAACAAGGACATCTAATCACCTCTCAACAGAAGATTGCTCCAGGCACTGCCAGGCAATCAAATGCTAATCAAGGTAGTCAGTTGAAACATTGACAGCTAGCCCCAACAGACAAGAGTCCCTTGTCCCACCCTGATCATTCCACAGATATATCAACCCCTTTTTCCTAGTTCCAACAGACCTCACTACCTCTGAGGATGCTTGCCATAGATGCAGGCGAAACGTCAGGAGAAAATGCCTCTAGAACATGGCCATATAGCCCAAAAAAACCTACAACAACCCAGTGATTCCGGCCATGAAAGCCTTCGACAATACATATATTTTATTTGTCTATCTATTGCATGTGAATGTATCATCCAAACAAATATATCTTAGAAATAAAATATATTGAAGTATAATTTTATTTTTGGTGTTCTTAGGGTGCCTTCAAGTCAAGATTTGTTCTGAGGGACATTGCCTTTGCCTTCCTCTGAGACTGAGAGAGTGTGACTTGACCAGGACCCACTGAGTTTCCATGGTTGAATGGGAATTCAAACCCTGATCTTCAGAGGTGTAGTTCAATGGGCAATCTACTATACCAGGAGTTCTTAAACTGTGCTCCGCGGAGCCCTTGGGCCCCCGAGATTGATAATGAGGGGCTCCGCAGTGCCATGCTACTTCCCTCCTCTTTCCTCCTCTTGAGAATTGCAGGGAAACTAAAGTTTTGAGCTGCCAGAAGCAGCAGCAGATCTTTACCCCTGCTTCCCTTCCTGCCCAGACCCAAAACCTATTTCACTTCCACCACTCGGGGGTGTGTGTGCTTTGTGTTTTTCCTGCACAGCAGCAGGGGGTTGTACTGGATGGCCTCTGGCATTTCTGCTATGATGATCAATAGAAGCATAGTGTCTAGATCTAGGGAAGTAATGCTACCCCTCTATTCTGCTTTGGTTAGACCACATCTGGAATATTGTGTCCAATTCTGGGCACCACAATTCAAGAGAGATATTGACAAGCTGGAATGTGTCCAGAGGAGGCCGACTAAAATGATCAAGGGTCTGGAGAACAAGCCCTATGAGGAGCGGCTTAAGGAGCTGGGCATGTTTAGCCTGAAGAAGAGAAGGCTGAGAGGAGATATGATAGCCATGTATAAATATGTGAGAGGAAGCCACAGGGAGGAGGGAGCAAGCTTGTTTTTTGCTTCCTTGGAGACTAGGACGCGGAACAATGGCTTCAAACTACAAGAGAGGAGATTCCATCTGAACACGAGGAAGAACTTCCTGACTGTGAGAGCCATTCAGCAGTGGAACTCTCTGCCCCGGAGTGTGGTGGAGGCTCCTTCTTTGGAAGCTTTTAAACAGAGACTGGATGGCCATCTGTCAGGGGTGATTTGAATGTAATATTCCTGCTTCTTGGCAGGGGGTTGAACTGGATGGCCCATGAGGTCTCTTCCAACTCTTTGATTCTATGATGATGATGATGATCATCATCATTATTACAAAGGCTGGATGGCCATCTGGGGGTGCTTTGATTGTGTTTTTCCCTCACAGCAGAAAGGGATTAGACATCCATCTGCCACTGGCCTAGACCATGCTTGCTATATATACATTATTTATAATATGATATTTCTTGGGGGTGAAATGCACTAGGTGCCACTTCTGGGTCTCCATTCTGCCATACCTCTTGGTGGCATGTAGGATTTTTAAAGAAAGAGATTGGAATTAGAAACACTTTGGTTTAGCTGTGATAAAATGGCTTGAGACTCAGTTTTAATAGCCTCTTTTCTTTAGGAACTTGAATCCTCTAACACTTGAATCTATCTAACACTATGAAAGTCAGCTCTTTCCTTCTCCTCCTCCATCACTGACTCCTCTTCTTCCTTTTCTTCTTCTTCTTCTTCTTCTTCTTCTTCTTCTTCTTCTTCTTCTTCTTCTTCTTCTTCTTCCTCCTCCTCCTCCTCCTCCTCCTCCTCCTCCTCCTCCTCTTCTTCTTCTTCTTCTTCTTCTTCTTCTTCTTCTTCTTCTTCTTCTTCCTCTCTCCCTCTCCCTCTCTCTCTCATTGAATGAGCAGCAGAGAATGTGCATAATTATAACAAATGGCCAACTCAAGACATTATACATGTCATCTACCTATGTCCAGCTATGTCATGTACAGAATTCAATAGTATTGGTAAGAAAATCTTGCTTCGGCATATCCTCCATTGCATTTGAGGGTAGCAATCTAACATTGAGGATGCAGGACAGGTTGACATGCAATTAAAATACTTTATGTTCCAACACTACAGATGCTTCTTTCCTCCACCCACCTGCATCTGCTACCTCACCTGCCATGGTTCCTTATCCTGACTACAGTTCTTGTTAGTTTGTCTGATGTGACTGGAATAGGAAAAATTATTTTCTCATTGTCTTCCCTTTCACCCACTCCCAACCCCATGGGGCATGGCCTCATGCTCGGGAGTAGCTAAGCTGAAGTTAAGCTAACACTATTGACCTTTGGTTTTGTTCTCACAACCAGAATGCCTGGTTCTGTACTCCTTCCTTGAGTGGTTAATCCAGCACTGTTTTCATTAACTGTGAGTGGTAGAAGCAATGCATTTCAGCAGTTTCTGGCTTGTACCATCACAGTGCGGCAAGTAAAAAGAGAAGGTTGGGGGGACGACGACAGAGAATAAGATTATTTTGTATGGATCTCTTGCTTTGAGCATTTTTGCCATTACAAAGCAATGAAAGAATTCAGTGGACTGGTAGACTTGTACTCACAAACTCCTCCTCCTCCTCTTTTCTTCCTCCTTCGATTAGGCAGTTTTACTATAGCATTATCTTGACCTATTCTAAATGCTGCACTTTATTCCGGCCCTCCTATTGTTCCTCGTCATTCGTTTAGGTTATGCCCCCTGTACATTTGATCTCTTCACTTTCCATTGGCCCTTTTAAGGAATTATTGCACTCATTGAGCCTGATCCCAGCTATGACTTTTCCTCAGCTGCATTGTTTTTATGATGTCGTTTATGATTGTGTTTTGTTTTAATATTTTATTGATTGGTTTTTATGTGTTTTATTTTATCTGTGATTTTGGGGCTTGTCCCCTTGTAAGCCTCCCCGAGTCCCCATGGGGAGAAGGTGGCAGGGTATAAAAGCCCTTACTTACTTATGAAAAGAATTTTAAATGAGAGCAATTTCAGTAGAAAAGGAGGTTGGTTGGGATCCTGTAATGCAGTTACAGCTTTGAGTTACAAACTCATAATTGCTCTTTATTCAGTTAGGTATTTATCACACGAAGGAGGCAACCAAACATTAAAACAGGACTTACACCACATCCTATAGCCCAGTGGTTCCCAACCATTTTTTGACCAGGGATCACCTGACCAAGGACCATTTTGACCAGGGACCATTTGACCAGGGGCCACGTTGACCAGGGACCACTTTGACCAGGAACCATTTGACCAGGGACTACTTTGACTAGGGATCCATTTGATCAGGGATCACTCCAACATTTGTACCAAAAGGTTTACGAATCAGTTTTTGGTCAACTTTAGATTCGGTTTGATTATTTGAGGTGCTGATTCAGAAAATTGCATTGGATAGACCACATCAGCTCTAGTTTCTGATACAGTACATATGCCGTCCAGTAGCCACTATCTGCTCACCCACAGAAAACCACATTTAATAATCTAGAGCTGTGGACCTTATTTTAGGTCTCACAGCTCACCAGTGGTTTGGACACAGCAGCACTTTAGGCACTGAACTCAGACAATAGAATTGTTTGAAAATTGGAAATGGCTTTATGACCTGTGATTATGTGATTTGTTCTATGCGATTATCTAATTTTAATTAATATCACTGTTTAATTGTTATGTAATGGATTTTATATTGCTGTTTTATATTATTGTTTTGATACTGTTTGCATTGAATTGTTGCCTGTGTTAGCCGCCCTGAGTCCCCCCTCAGGGGTGAGAAATGTTCTAAATAAATAAATAAATAAATTGTGGTCAGTATCTTTGGTCGATTGCCGGTCTCAGACATCATTCTGCAAAAGCTTCGTTCCACAGCCAGGTTTTCACTAGCTTCCTAAAGGTCAGGAGGGAGGGGGCAGATCTAATTTCATTCGGTAGGGAATTCCATAGCCGAGGGGCCACCACAGAAAAGGTCCTGTCACTCGTTCTCAACAGATGTGCCTGCAAAGGTGGTGGGATCAAGAGCAGGGCCTCTCCAGACGATCTTGATGGTTCATAGGGGATAATACACTTGGAGAGTATACAGAAGTATGACCATGGGATTAAGAATTGATGTTATTGTGCAAACAAAGAAGTGATAATGAGGTATGTATCCAGTATAACTGCTTTCGCTACTGCTGTAAAGTTGCAGCTTCTACATTTTCATCATCATGGCACTATTGCCACAGTTGAAAATTCCTGTGACTCCCACCTTAAACTCAGAATGACGGAGATCTGTTCTACGGGCAATCATGTTACAGCAGGATAGTTGTTTCTAGCCCCTTCCTGCCAGCAAGTAAGACTAGGATGAATGTGATGTAGGAGCTTAGTCATTATTTGATTCTGGGTTTGCTTTTGCCCAGCAACAGTTGGTTATAAAAAGAGCAGTTTGCATCAACTGAACTCATCTTGCAATGTAACAAAGCTAAATCATTTTCAATCAAGGTAGTGATATTTTTTGGGAACATAATCATAAGCAAGGATGCTGAAGACCAAAGCTACTTATAAGGGGGATCTTAAAGAAGTGCAGGTAACAGATGTGGTCCCAACACGGCTCAGCTCTAAACCATTGATATTGGTTTTATGTACTCCCTGTCTCAGATAAACAAAACAACATTGCATCTGGGATCAATTTGCTTAAAATTAAAGTGCAACTGCCATCTCTTTTATATCAAAAGTAAAGTGTTGAGGCTATAACGTACAGACAATTACACATTACTTTGGATTGTAATATTTAGATTTCTGTCATTTCTCATCCAAAGTAAAAAGCATCTCTAAATAAATGAGTGATCTTATACTACATATTTTATAGGCTGTGTACTTAGCAGATCCATCTATATTTGCATGTGCATATATGCTCATGTTATCTTCAGTCTCATACTGCATATTTAGAAAGTTGGAACTTTAATGCCGTCTGCCAGCACAGGCTGAGTGAACAATTAGGGCTGTGTGCTCAAACCCAGCCCTTCTGCTGCATTTTATGGAAGGTTCGATGGCTTCCACATTAATTCTGGAAGTGCAAGCTTTCCAAATTGGTTACTGCTGTTTGTTCTTCTCAGCAAACAAGTGGAAATGTCTCAGTAACGCACTCTTCAAAATGGCCATGCACCATCTTTGCCCAACGTTCAGAGGTCACCCTGGTTGCTTACTGGAAACATCCAAACTGCATCCAAAAGCATCCTCCAATTTCATAATTTGCACTAGATTCTATGTTTAAACTGCTATGTACATGGAGAGAATTAGACATGTAATTTTTTTTACAAAACATGCAGAAATGGAAGCATAGATTTTGTAGAAAGTAACAAAAAGATTTCTTAGAAACATATAGAGTTGGAAGAGACCTCATGGGCCATCCAGTCCAACCCCCTGCCAAGAAGCAGGAAAATTGCATTCAGAGCACCCCTGACAGATGGCCATCAAGCCTCTGTTTACAAGCTTCCAAAGAAGGAGCCTCCACCACCACAAAACTTTATTTATATACTGCTCTATCTCCCCGAGGGGACTCAGAGTGGTTTCCAAGTAACATCATCAATACATACAAAGTAAACGACATAAATATAAAATTAACACAATATAAGCATTAAAATCACAATAGTGCACATATATTTAAAATAATCCTGCCTGTTCAAGGCAATTTAAAAAGCCAGGCCAAGACTAGTGCAATTTGTAGAGGGCCTGGGAAATTAGGTAGAGTCTATGGCTGTTCATTTCCAGGGCGTAATAGGAGAAAGTAACCTGGTAATTGGTAGAAAAGATATGGCCCTATTCAACAGTATCTGGGGCTGGGCTAGAATTAGTCATCCTCAAAGGCTTGTTTAAACCACCAGGTCTTCAGGCTCTTATTCTGGGCACCACAATTCAAGAGAGATATTGATAAGCTGGAATGTGTCCAGAGGAGGGTGACTAAAATGATCAAGGGTCTGGAGAACAAGCCCTATGAGGAGCGGCTTAAGGAGCTGGGCATGTTTAGCCTGAAGAAGAGAAGGCTGAGAGGCGATATGATAGCCATGTATAAATATGTGAGAGGAAGTCATAGGGAGGAGGGAGCAAGCTTGTTTTCTGCTTCCCTGGAGACTAGGACGCAGAACAATGGCTTCAAACTACAAGAAAGGAGATTCCATCTGAATATGAGGAAGAACTTCCTGACTGTGAGAGAAGCAGGAATATTGCAAGAAGCAGGAATATTGCATTCAAATCACCCCTGACAGATGGCCATGCAGCCTCTGTTTAAAAGATTCCAAAGAAGAGCCTCCACCACACTCCGGGGCAGAGAGTTCCACTGCTGAACGGCTCTCCCAGTGAGGAAGTTCTTCCTAATGTTCAGATGGAATCTCCTTTCCTGTAGTTTGAAGCCATTATTCCATGTCCTAGTCTCCAGGGCAGCAGAAAACAAGCCTCTTCCCTCCTCCCTATGACTTCCTCTCAAATATTTATACATGGCTATCATGTCTCCTCTCATCCATCTCTTCTGCAAGCTAAACATGCTCAGCTCTTTAAGCCGCTCCTCATAGGGCTTGTTCTCCAGACCCTTGATCATTTTAGTTCTCTGGACACATTCCAGCTTGTCAATATCTCCCTTAAATTGGCCAGATGTGATCTGACCGAGGCAGAATTGTCACAATACTCATTGGTTTCCTTTTGGGGGCTACCAGAAATTAGAAAAATAGTTAGAGGTCTGTCGTGTTATCATTTATCCGGTGTATTCCCAAGTCCTGCAAACTTGTGTCTCCAAGGAAAGCTATAACCTGTGCAGAGAGTAAAGGTACACCAGCCAAACACAGCATGAGCTTGAGCAGCTACATGAAGGTTATCTTAGAGATGAATGCCACATGTGAATGACATTTAACATGAAAAGTAATTTTTGATCATTCTTGCATATAATCTCAAAAATATCATTTGACATCGGCAAAATGTACAAGGTCCCAGTCATCCCAGATCTTATTCCAGGTCAAGCACATATTTCCTTGACTACACAGGCTCAAGGGTATATATGAATTTATAACTCCCATGAGCGGTTGTGAGAACATATTCTCAAACTGCTTAACTTTCAGACAGGCAGCAACTAAAACCACTAATCCATTAATCAATTAATCCACATAGTACTTCCTCCCCCTAAAAACCTTTAATCTAAAATTGCTTAAAGAGGGATCTTATTCCCTGTCCCATCTTAAAATATGAATAAGTTATTTAGAATGAAGATTAGTTGTGAGGGTGGGTGGAGAACTAGCTGGCTTGGGAGACTGATAATGGGATACAAAGCCCTTCAGCTCTAGGTCACTGGTTCAAATCCAGTACATGCTGCTAGTGACAGAAAATCATTGCTGTCTGATTGCTGCTTGACAGTTGTATATGGCTGGAACTGTTGGTGGCCAGATGTACATATCCGTGCAGTCACTGAAAGACAGACCCTCTCTCTCACAACATCAATAAGACATAAGCCAATTGGAGAATGGAATCTACACACACACAATATGGTGGCAAGTGGCTTCCATATCAGTGAATCCAGTGCTATGGGTTGTTTTAAAGGAACTATCCAAGGTGCTAAACCTATTTTGGATGTACTGTTCCCTGGAGAATTCTTTCAAAGCCTGGATTTATCATCAGCCACCATTGCACAAATTCTCAAATGTGCACACAAATACTATTATACCAGTGGTTCTCAACCTAGGGGTCGGGGACACCTCTGGGGGTCGCTGGAGAGTGTCAGAGGGGTCGCCAAAGACCATCAGAAAACACAGTATTTTCTGTTGGTCATGGGGGTTCTGTGTGGGAAATTTGGTCCAATACGATTGTTGGTGGCATTCAGAATGCTCTTTGAGTGTAGGTGAACTATAAATCCCAGCAACTACAACTCCCAAATGTCAAGGTCTATTTTCCCCAAACTCCACCAGTGTTCACATTTGGGCATATTGAGTATTCATGCCAAGTTTGGTCCAGATCCATCATTGTTTGAGCCCACAGTGCTCTCTGGATGTAGGTGAACTACAGCTCCAAACTCAAGGTCAATGCCCACCAAACCCTTCCAGTGTTTTTGTTGGCCATGGTAGTTTTGTGTGCTAAGTTTGGTTCAATTCCATCATTGGTGGAGTTCAGAATCCCCTTTGATTGTAGGTGAACTATAAATCCCAGCAATTACAACTCCCAAATGACAAAATCAATTAATCCCCCCCAACCTCACCACTATTCAAATTTGGGTATATTGGGTATTTGTGCCAAATTTGGTCCAGTGAATGAAAATACATCCTGCTTATCAGATAATTGCATTACAATTAATAACAGGAGCAAAATTACGCTTATGAAGTAGCAAAATAATGTTATGTTTGGGGGTCACCACAACATGAGGAAATGTATTAAGGGATCGCAGTATTAGGAAGGTTGAGAAACACTGTATTATACAATACTGCACTTCTTATTCATTAGACTTATGAATAATAATAATAATAATAATAATAATAATACTTTATTTGTACCCCGCTACCATCTCCCCAAGGGACTCAATGCGGCTTACATCAGGCCAAGCCCACAGAACATCAATAAACAAAGGCGACAACAAACAATCTATACAAAACAATGAAAATAAAATAAAATAAAAACTCAAAAACAAAAAAAAAATACAATAAGCAATAAGCAATATCAAGCCTTTATTCTGCAATGGTCCCGCCTTGAACACAAAATTTTACTGAGCTCCAGATTGCATACATCTAAAAGCATCAATAATTCCCCACCTCTTTCATATTGTTTCATCACAGAAAAAAAATAAGGAGAAAAAGGAGGAATAAATTCATGATGACTTTGGAGTGGACGTGACAGGTGTCTGTCTCTAGACAGTCTCTGTCTCTACAGAGCTTGGAGAAATTAATTTGTGGTCATGCTGGCTGAAGGATTCTGGGAGTTGCATTATGAGAAATGTGAACCCCTTCTAAAAGCACGATGTCAGATCTTGTGTCATCTAGACCAAAAGTGTTTACGCTCTAATTGTAAGACAAAAAGGTTTCCTATCATGTACAGCATGAGGCCCTGGAAATCCCAGTCACTGAAGATGAATCTTTTTGCACCCAAAGTATGTGTCAGCCTCCTGGTAACCATATGCACTGCTACACCCCCGTCCCCCTGAAGCAACAATAACTTAGCAGAATGTTATTTTTCTTCAAGACACAGTCTTGACTTCTGGTTGTGATCCCTAGGATAGCATTGTCTGACATGTCTAACGACTGCAGTCTGATTCTGGTCAAAAATTCTTTCATAATTGAATCTAGAAAAAGCTGGTTGTGATCTTAGCATTCTTTTCAAGATGTCGGAATAGGAATGATAACTCAGTAGTGGAGTACATGAATGCCAAAGACCTCATGTTCAATCCTTGGCACCTTTAGCTATAAAGACACAAGATCCTGGAGAGTATTGCCATTCACATGTAATTTTAGGTGCCTCCACATACTCTTATTTATTTTTTATCATGTCAGAAGTGACTTGAGAAACTACAAGTTGCTTCTAGTGTGAGAGTCTACAGGGCCATCTACAGGGATGTTGCCCAGGGGATGCCCAGATATTTTACCATCCTGTGGGAAGCTTCTCTCATGTCCCTGCATGGGAAGCTGGAGCGGACAGATGGGAGCTCACCCCATCTCACGGATTTGAACCACTGACCTTCAGGTGAGCAGTTCAGCTGGCACAAGGGTTTGACCCATTGCACAAATGCAGCTCTACATATTCTCATGATGGCAATATACAAAATCTTTTTATGGGCACAGGCAATACTTTTATAGGAACACTGCATCCTGGGACCTAATTCATACCATGTCCCACATGGATATAGATGCATAACAGAATTCTGCTTGTGTAATTACGGAGTATAACGTTCTCAGTTGTTTTGACCAAAAGTATTAAATTGAGCAATTGCATCTACATTTAAGGGATTGGGGGGGGGGGGGGGGGCATGTCAACATTTCCAAAATCAGATAATAGTGAGGCACTACTGTAAATTATTATTATTATTTTAAAAATCCCAAGTAATGTTTTAGAAATCAACAACTTACAATAAAAAAGAACAGAAACAAATAAAAACACCACAGAATTGTGGAGTTGGGAAGAATTCCATCTACTGCAAGATTAAGGGGCAGGGCTTTGGGGAGGTTTGGTGGTATTGGGGGAAATATGAGTTTTAAAGGCCATTTTATTGTATTTACTGTATTTTAATTCTGTTTTTACCACACTGTTATTATTTAATTGTTTTTTTACCTTTAGTATTACACTTTTTAAACTAGTCTGATGTGAAGTGTGAGTTGTCTTGAGTCCCCACAGGGAGAGAGGCGGGGTAGAAAGGTAATAATAATAATAAGCTGACAACAGATCCCAAATGTAAACTCTGCAAGGAAGCAGATGAAACAATAGATCACATCCTCAGCTGCTGTAGGAAGATCACGCAGATAGACTACAAGCAGAGACATAACACTGTTGCTCAGATGATTCATTGGAACTTGTGCCACAAATACTATCAGCCTGCAATAAAGAACTGGTGGGGTCACAAGCTGGAAAGAGTTACAGAGAATGGACACACCAAACTCCTCTGGGACTTCTGGATTCAGACAGACAGAGTATTGGAGCATAGTACTCCTGATCTCACAATCGTGTTAAAAAACAAAGTATGGATCGTCGATGTCGCAATCCCAGGTGACAGCAGGATTGCAGAGAAATAACTGGAAAAGCTGACATATGAGGATTTAAAGTTTGAACTGGAAAGACTCTGGCACAGGTCAGTAAAGGTGGTCCCAGTTGGTGATCGGCACACTGGGTGCAGCGCCTAAAGACCTTGGCCTGCACTTAAACACAATCGGCACTGACAAAATTAACATCTGCCAGCTGTAGAAGACCACCTTACTGAGATCTGCACACATTATTCACCGATACATCACACAGTCCTAGACACTTGGGAAGTGTCCGATGTGTGATCCAATTCATCTTGTTGCGTTTAAATAATAATAATAATAACAACAACAACCACAACCCTCTGTTTGTAGAAATCCCGTACTAAGGCACTCCTTAGAATTGTCCAACTAATCTCACTCTAAAATATTCTTAAAGCAATGAATACATTTTCAAAACATATTGACATGAATATGCCAGCTGAAAAATTAAATTCTGTGTTCTGTTCTGTATCATCCATAAGTCTTCCAGTTCCCCACCTCTGCAATTCTTCATTCTAGCCTATCTGCTATTTTAAATCTCAGCATTACATTTCTGAATTTTCATGGTCTCAATATTCCAGGAAGCCAAGTGCATAGATTGCAGGCCTGAGATCTTGCTGTGCCTTGGCTCGGGAAGCTGTAAGAGAGCCTATTTAAAAGTGTACGACAAAATATTTTGGCATGCCTCGGTATCCCCTTTGTCACAGTCTGCTGTAAAGCTCAGTGACAGTCTTTCTCATCTCTAGGAATGTCGTCAAGAGATCCCATAGCCAAACAACCCTTCTCCAGCTCATTCGCTCAACAAAAGATATTGTAGAATCTCAAAAGGGAAGAAATAAAGACCGGGGGGGGGGGGGGATGCCCCAGCTAACGACCAATATTTTAAACCAAAGTATTAGGCCATGTCATGTTAAGGGTAGGAATGATAGAAAGGTCTTTAGACAAATGAGCAATTCATCCGGCATTTCGTTTGGATAGAAAGGCCATCTCAGGTGTCTGTGTGGATTCTATCTAGAGAGCAGCCTCAGGCAGATTGACTCCATTCCAGCCGTACTACAACTGCGCTATCTGTTTAGGCAGTGGATCATTTCAGAGAGTGGCAGGTGAAGTTATAGCCATCAGTCAAGTGACCGTATAAAGAATGTCTTGCACATTTCCAGTTTCTCACAATGCAGCTTGTATGCTCCACCACCACACGCACACAAATCAGTAATCATTAAGAAAGAAAAGAAATTGTATTCTCTGACATAGGATCTGCAAGTATTTAGAATATTTTCTGCTCATTCCCCAAAGAACCACTGCAAAACTGCATCCCAGAAAGTCCTTTCCCATTTGGACTCTTGAGAATTTCTTTTTGTCATATCATTACCGAGAAGTGTTAAGGATAACAGAAACCCAGGTATGTCCTCTTCTATATAGTGCTATTCTATAAACATTTCTGATGGGGAATATGTTCAGCATACTGCAGTCAATGCAAAATAAGGCAAATCAATGGATGAATCCTGAAACAGGCCGTTTGTCATTGGTGGGAAACTGTGCCCTGAGCTGTCAAATGTGAACAGTTCTGCTTTCACATCAAATATACATCCGGATGGAGGTTTGTTGCAGACTTTACACTGAATTTATCAGATTTGGGGCACACTGTTAAGTGCCTGGTGGTTACAAACAAAAGTCAAAGGCTAAAATAAAAAGTAACGTAGAATCATCTTCAGAAATAATGGTATTCACCAGTTCATAAAGTAAACATGTTTCTTAGTATTACTTCATTTGGTACCAGAGAAAGAAGTAACATGGAAAAAATAAGGACTAATTCCTATACCACAAAAAAAGAAGAGCCGTTCATGTTTCAGGAAACCTTTTATTCAGAACTGTACCCACCACAAATTGCTGTGGCCAACCTTCCTTCCCTCTTTCTCTTCTTCTTCCCTTTTTTTTCTTTCCTTCTCTCTTTCCTTCTCTGCCTCTTTCCTTCCTTCACCTCCCTTTTTCTTTCTCTCTTTTCTTCCTTCTTTATCTGTTCTTGGACTGTAACTCCTAGCAGTCCTCCTGATCAATCTACCTACCTACCTACTTATCCCTATCTAATCTATATATCTTACCTATCTGGAAGATTTCGCGGAGTTGCAGTCAAGGAATAGGAAATATGTATGGATTGGGATAAATCCAAGGAGAAGCAAGCTTGCAGCTTGGAAGCAGTGCATTTGGAGCATTCTCCTCCCCTAAAGGGCCTGGTCTAGGGGATGCTGGGAGCTGTTGGTTTCATACATCATCATTTAGATTTTTCTGCTGGACCTCTCAGTGGCCTTCAATACTGTTGACCACGGTATCCTTCTAGGATGCCTCATGGGAATGGGTCTTGGAGGTACTGTTTTGCAGTGCCTCCGGTCCTTCCTTGAGAATTGCTCCCAGATGGTGTTATTGGGAGATGCCTTCCAACCCCACAACCATTGTCTTGTGGGGTTCCTCAGGGCTCAATACTGTCTCGCATGTTATTCAACACCTACCTGAAGATGCTGCGGAAGGTCATCTGGAGTTTCATGATGAGGTGTCACCTGTAGGCAGATGACGTCCAATTCTGTCACTCCTTCCCATTAAGGAGGCTATTCAGGTCCTGAACCGGTGTTTGGCTGCTGTGTCAGAGTGGATGAGGGCAAACAAATTGAAACTGAATCCAGACAAGACAGAGGTACTCCTGGTCAGTCGCAGGAGTTAAAGCCTGTGTTGGATGGGGTTACACTCCCCCTAAAGACACAAGTTCACAGCTTGGGTGAGATCCTGGACTCATTGCTGAGTCTGGAACCCCAGGTTTTGGCGGTGACCAGGGGAGCATTTGCACAGTTAAAGCTTATGCGCCAGTTGGGCTCGTATCTTGGCAAGTCTGACTTGGCCACGTTAGTCCATGCTCTGATTACATCCTGTATAGACTACTGTAATGCGATCTACATGGGGCTGCCTTTGAAGACTGTTCGGAAGCTTCAAATTGTCCAATGGGTGTAGCTAAAAAAAAAACCCTCATCCATCTGAGAAAAGTTGGACATGGTAAGTGTAACATGCTTTTGTAAAGAGAGGTTAAGCTATCAGATATGTTCGATGTATTGTCGAAGGCTTTCATGACTGGAAACACTGGGTTGTTGTAGGTTTTTCGGGCTATATGGCCATGTTCTAGAAGCATTCTCTCCTGATGTTTCACCTGCATCTATAGCAAGCATCTTCAGAGGCCTCACAATCTCTGAGGATGCTTGCCATAGATGCACATGAAACATCAGGAGAGAATGCCTCTAGAACATGGCCATATAGCCCAAACAATCTACAACAACCTACTATCAGATAGGTTGTTTACACTGCTTATTTTTTAAGAGCCTATACAGAGCTATTATAGAGTTAAATTTGCAGTTTATATTTTGCCCAGCACGCACCAACCAAGCAGAGGATGCCTGGTTTCTTGTGTCCCCAGCCCTGTGATAAGGATGACCTTCTTTCTGAATTGGGGGTTGAGAATCATATAGGGGTCAGAGACCTGGCATGCAATTTCCACCATTCTTCATCATTGGCTAAGCTGGCTATGACTGATAAATGTTGCAGTCTGGTGACATACGTAAGTCTGCATACCTCCCATGCATTTTAAACCATAAGTTGGTACTGTCACAAGTAAAGGAAACCAACCTGCCTGATCATTAAGATCTTTTGGAGAGACCCTTCTCTTATTGCCACTACCGTCACAAATACAGTTGGTGGCAACAAGAGAGAGGGTCTTCTCAGTAGCCTTTGGAACTCCCTCCCCATTGAGTTTAAAACTGCCCCTTCTCTGATATCTTTCAAGAACATGATGACCTACCTGCTCAAGCCAGCTTTTAATGCTTTTGTATGCTGCCCCAAGTCCCTTTTAGGAGATCGTGGTGGGATATAAATAAAGTTTTATTTATTTATTTTTGACAAATGAATGCAATTGCTAATGACAGCTAAATATACTCTTTAATTGATGAGTCTCCATAATAATTGTAATTGGTTTATATGTTTTTAATGCTTAATATATATTTATATTTTATTTCTGGAGATTATTATGCTTTGTGTGATTTTTGTCTTATATTTTATGTTAAATGTGCTTTAATCTGTATACTATCATGTTGTAAGCTGCTTTGGGTCCAGTTAAGAAGAAAAGTAGAATATAAATAAAGAATTATTATTCTTATTATCATCTTCATGTTTAGTCTACAACTAAAGTTTAGTTCAGCTATTCTGATCCAAGTTGGCCAGCTCTGCAGAAGTCCCAATATTCACATACATAGCTAGTTTTGCACCTTTAGCAGACTTCACATGTACATGTTGGCTGAAATTTAGCTGAAAGTGTGACCTGGAAGCAACACAATTTCTCTTTCTATTTGCATTTCTTGTGTGAGTGCCTGCCCAATTTCTGGCTGTTGTGATGTTTGAAGACTCAGGGGAACTGTTTTTTAAACGGTGGCTCCAGGAATGTGGTGATTTTAATCTTATTATTGAATATCTCTCTATCTATCATCTTATCTATCTTGGGTTGAGGTGCTTTGGAAATATTGGGGATCTGGAAAACTTGAATTAGGGCACCTGCCTAGACCAAGAATGGATTCGCTATGCTAGCATACTTTTAAATGTTCTCTAGTTACCTGAACAAAATTATTCCACATTTGAGCCAGGCAAACAAGATTAAGAATTTCAGGCACCCTACTATGAATTCCTGTGAATTGATGATGTGGTCTACACATTTATGTCTTCAATTTTTCAAGGTTTCCACCTTGCTGTGCCTTAATATAAAACTATTCCCTAGTGTTTTCCTGAGAAAAGTATAAACTTTAGACTTTCATCCAAAAATATCTCTTAATTCTGCTGTAAGTTGAAAGTTTCCACTATGAAGATGCTCAGAATACATGATATGCCAACAAGAAATACTTTGCAGCAAAGCTGGACTACGGTGGCATATATTAAAATAAATCAAAATGTGTTTAAAATATTACTTGCTATTATTATTCTGCATATTATGCAATTCAATGACACTGTCATATACGGCAGCCTTCCCTATCCTGGTGCCTGTCAGCATGAGGAAATAGAAGTCCCGTAATCTCAAATAGCATATTACTACTGTATTATTACTACTACTATACTACATTGGGATGGTGGGACCCATACTCTAAAACATCTGTATTGCACCAAAATGTAGAAAGCTATTACAGACCAGGAGGATGCGGTTTGTCTATACAAGGATGATAATTCAGGTGGAAAAATCAACTGTAAATCAAATGTTATTTCTTTTTCTATCATAGCTAAGAGAGACCTGACTACAGTGTTTTTCTACACAATAACCACAGTCTCATTCATCAAACTGCTGTCAGGCTGGAATAGAAAACGGATGCCAGTTGAGGATGCAAATTGAGAGGCTATTTCTTCTCAAATAAATCTGGAGCCAACAGCACCAAACACTTACCAATATCAATGTCAAACAATATGAAGGAAAGGACAGCACTGTGATATGAGGACTGTGCTTTGGCAATGTGACATCTTATGTGAGTTCTTCAAAGAGTCTCTCTTCTTGCTCATTGCTTCAGCAGCTCCACTGGCCAATGGTACAATAGGTCTGAAAGGCAATTTGTTACATCTGCTTCTCAGCTCTTAAATGACTCCTACTCAAGACGTGCAGTACCTCAACAACTATGATGACCTATTGTTTGCTTAATTTTATTAACTCTGAACAACCAACACTTGGTGTCTAGTTATCAATAACAATTTTACAGGATTAGAGGTTTATGGAAAAGATAGTGAATATTTCCCTAAAAGGTTGATCAACTTAACTCTGCAAAAGCAAGAATCACAATGAGCTGTTGCACAGATTAATATCAGTGTAGATTTTTTTTTGTCGTGTCAGGAGCAACTTGAGAAACTGCAAGTTGCTTCTGGTGTGAGAAAATTGGCCGTCTGCAAGGACGTTGCCCAGGGGACGCCCGGATGATTTGATGTTTTTATCATCCTTCTGGGAGGCTTTACTCATGTTCCCACATGAGGAGCTGGAGTTGATAGAGGGAGCTGATCTGCCTCTCCCCGGATTCGAACCTGAGACCTGTCGGTCTTCAGTCCTGCCGGCACAGGGGTTTAACCCACTGCGCCACCGGGGGCTCCATCAGTGTAGATAACTAGGTTTAATTAATGAGGAAATATAAGTTGAACCTACAACAGTTTTAGTGATTTTATTGTTGTACATATATTTTAACTGTTGGAATTTGTATGTTTTTATGCTGTAAGTCACCTTGAGTCTGCAAGTGGAGAAAGCCTGGATAGAAATTTCCTAAATAAATAGTGGATCTTTGCCTCCAAGTAGGGAATTTGACCAGGACTCCAACTGTTTTCTCCAACAGACACTCAGAATTTCCTAGTTATTGAGTTGTGGTTACCTTCATTGGGTTGTCTTCATTTGAGTCCATGGTTCCCCATAACATGCCAATACTCTCTCATTTCTCAGCAGTCATTTTGGCTCCAATCATGGAGATACACTCACAATACATTTTTTTTAATTAGGGTAAAATCAGGCAACAAATGTTTACATTCATTAAAAGCAACAACAAATCTTTCTTTGAAATCTAAGCTGGAGAGCGAAGATGGCGTTGACAGGATAGGACGTGATATAATGGGCTCCGGTACTTTTGTTTTTCTTACTCCCTCTCCTTGAAATGGGAAACAGAAAACGCAATAGGACTAGCCCTGAGTCAACAACACACCATAAGGCTTCTAAACAACTGAAAATTGATGAACTCTTCAGAGAGGGAACTGTGATTATACCTGACTTAAACGCCCTGTTTGAAATCCAAGCTATCTCAGAGATAGAGATGACTGGCTTGGTCTTTTTTCTGATTGACCCATGATTAAAGATTGCTAAAGAAAATTATTGCATCTTTGTATAGTTAACTGACCAAAGGAATCAACAGGGTTCCACCCAAGCTGTAGATTTGTGCACCATGGTTTGGTCAACCTCACTCACTGCTTAGGTACATTGAGCAAAATGCAGACTGGCAGCTCCTGCGAATCTGTTTGTCCTCTTGTCCGATTCCAGGTTCAAATATCCCTAGGCTGCCAGCCTTGACACTGGGCTGCTTCAACCCCCCCCCCCTCAATTCTCATGGTGGTCCGCGAGAAGGCCTTACTGGTACGTTATTTAAACTGTTATGTTTATTCATATCATGATCTGATCACCATGCTCAACATATCCCATATACATCGGGGTATTGCGGTAACAATACAAAAGGTTTGCTAGGGTAGACCCTCTTTCACTCAGACTCGGTCTCCCCCCCCCCCCCCCGAAACAAAATCCTGGCTATGGGCCTGATCCCAGGCATGGGCAAACAGTGCCCCTCCAGCTCTTTTGGACTTCAACCCTCATCATTCCTAACAGCTCATAGGCTGTTAGGAATTGTGGGAGTTGAAGACAAAACACCTGGAGGGCTGAAGTTTGCCCATGTCTGGGATATCCTGCTGCCTGTGGTGATGAACTAGATATTTTCAATCCCATCCCATTCTATGTATAGAATCAATCCCAATATATCACCAGATATTTTGGAAAGATCTCCTGACAATATAATTACACTAAGCCTTTCAATAGAACAATATAATTACACTAAGCCTTTCCTTACTGACCAAATTTTGGCAGAATCTAACGATATTCATATGCCAACCATTGACTTTATTGGCCTACATACTGCCGTTCTTGATGTTTTACTCCTAGATGTTTGGAATAAAAGGGTTTATTTATTTATTTAAAAATATATTTCTAATTTATCTTTATTTCTCACACACATTATGTATAGAATCTGACTGGACCATCAGATTGGACTGGCTCTTTCAACATCAGTTACTGAACAATATCTTCAACTGTACTGAAAACATCAGATTAACAGGTGTTGGACTAGCTGTATGGCACACGAAGTTCTGTCTTCGGACAGTTTGTTACCAATGCTTCCTTTACTATTTGGCTGTCTGAGGCAGCTGCCTCATTTTGTCTGGGGTAAGACACGAGAATGTAGTTGCACCCAAAATATCTTGAATGATACCTTGTTAGTCCCTACCCATCACTAACCTTATCTATGTGACGTGAGACACAGCATCTCTTGGATGCTGCCACATGATGGTATAGTTAAAATTGAAGAATTTCTGTGCTTAAGATACAAGTTCAACATTATGACCCTTGGGATTCTGACCCATTTTTAAAAAAACATAGTTCACATCTTAAAAGGATCGGGGTGTGAAACAACTATGATTTTTGTTCACAGATTGATTCAACACTCAAAACAACGTAAACACATAGTTCTAACACAACAGAGTTTAAAATATTGATAACAAAAGAAACAATGTCATCTCACTGAATGGACTTTTTTTTGTTCCTTCAGGGTTCAATAAAACACACACACACATCATTAATGAGAAACTTTAAAGGCTTGTTAACAATATCCTTTCATCAATCAAAAGCACTGTCAGTGTGTGAAGCTCACGTCAATTTTCACCTTACCACACAGCTACCATTTCGGACTTCCTTATCCACTCCCCAGCCCTTAATATATAGATCCTTGTCGGGGGCCGACTTGAAGGTGATGGAGCCCAGACATTCTCCATCTGTCTGCAGCTGGTGCCAGTTCGTCCAGAAGACTTTGGACTACTGCCCTCAGTCACTTAAAGACACATCAGTACCTGCATTTTCTCCAGTCCTTGGCCTCCAGCTTTTAACTGCCACCTACATGTAATTTCACACAGACCAGAGGCTGGTATGGATCAGCATTCAGCGCAGAGCTCATTTTAAACCTTAATGTCTCCAAAGCTGATAAAGAATAAAATTGATGTTAACTTCAGCTTCTTAAATACCAACTTCTAAATCAAAAGCCTTCCGATAGAGTGGGGACCGGCGGGGTGGGCGGGTGGAAGAATATCATTACAACACACACTATGACTTACTAAGGCAAAACAATTAAACACCGAAAAATACCCAATATTTTCTTATTATTTAAAGAGAGAGAGAGAGGAAATTCAGCAACACAATGACTGTCAATTTTTTTAATTTAACAGAAGCAACATGAAGAGGGGAGCCTGCCTTCGTGAGTGGTGTGGGAAAGTTTTTTCTTCTTCTCCTACTTGAGTAAAGAAAATGTTCAAAGAATATAGGGACCTTGCTTTTCCCACGTGCTGTATTGAACATATTTATTTATTACTCATTCACTCTGCATGCTATTTGGAACAAAAATAGCACAGCCTTTTGACAAGCTATGAAGCTGCGTGGCCAATTTGCACATCAATGTTACTGAAATATCCTGCCCCCTTTAACGACAAGAGCAAGTACGCTCAGTAATATTTTCCAGGTTTTAAAGCCAGTTCCAGAAAAGCAGGGAAAAGGCCAACAGCCATAGACAGAAGATGCCTCCAAAGACATCTTGCACAATACCATTCTGTTAAGTTTATTAAGAATGTAACAGCAATTACAATGAAACCTGATTGTAATTCAAGAAATTTTATATTCTTGTAAGATTTTTTTATGGTGTAATTACTCATGAAGCAGTGCATAAATCATCTGAGGTTCCCATTGTACTTACTATACTTTTTAAACAATCTCTTAAAAAAAATGGATTACAGTAAACTGAAGCTTTTTTACATTATGTGAAAAGTTTTTAAAAAAACCTTTCCATGCAAATGTAAAGCATGAAAGTTCTGCCCTTGTCTGAAGTTCTGTTAGGTTATGGTTTGTAATATGTTGTGAAAAACACTATGAAAAGTAATGATCCGTGATATTTATCAGAAAGCACACTTCCAATCTTCGTTTTGATTTTGTGTGCTTATACTTTTATCCTATTGACATTCCAGGAATGTATTATTCTTTGCTATGCAAAGTATACCTTTAACAAGAGGCAGAAGTAAAAAGAGGAAATTTTAGGAATTTTTCCTCTTCTCCCATCTCCCCCATGAATGAAACAAAACATTTATGGCTTAGCCCATTAATTAATTAATTTCCTATATTTATACCCTGCTCTTCTCACCTGAAGTGACTCAGAGTAGCTCACAGATTGGCCACTTCAGTGCTACATTGCAATACAAAATATATAAAACACAACACATTAAACATCAACAAAAAACACGTAAGTACATGAACTATTAAAAAACTGTCAAAACCATATACCTAAAACTATGGTCGTCCTTCATGTTGCTGCATATCAATTCTGTCTTGAACTATTCCTGAATGCCTGATCTCAGAGCCAGGTCTTAACTTTTTTTTAAAGACAAGGAGGGAGGAGGCCAATTTAATATCATTGGGGAGGGAGTCCCATAGCGGAGAGGCCACCACTGAGAAGACCATGTCTCTCATCCCTACCAATCACGCTTGAGAAGGGGGTGGGACCGAGAGCAGGGACTCCTTGGCAGATCTTAACACTCTAGCTGGTTCATAGAGAGAGATATGTTTGGACAAATAAGTTGGCATCTCAGATCAGTTTCCATTGAACTACTTAATTTAACCAAGCTATATAGATAGCAAGATTTGGGTCTCAATACAGAAGCTCTCTAAATGCTGTAACTGGTTAAATATCTGAGGCACATATTTATTGCATTTATATTCCACCTTTTTTTGTATTGCCTAGAATTCCCAACCAGTTCCAAGTTGTTTCTCATTCTCATTCAAACCTACTCATATTTAATAGGGGGTATCATCCTAGACATGTGAACCCAAGTCCTGATAATGTGGGTTGCATGAATTTTGAGGTACTTCTGAATGACCCTTTACCAACAAGCAGATATAAAGAATTTCTACTAACTCAGAACTGTATTTTGTCTTCCAAATAAAATATTGTACCATAGGTCAAGCAGAAGGAGAGAGAATGAATTTCGCAAGGACTGCTTTGTGTGCTCCACAGCGTTACAATATACTGCAATTTTGATGCAGAGTGATTGTATCCCTGGCTAAAACATTTGTCCTCAGTAGAGGTTTTGTGTAATACACATTTTACATGAGTTGAATTGGGGAGGGGGGCGTGCGGGGGGAGAAGGAGAGAACGACCCGTTGCAAAATTCAGTTTCTTCCATGGTCAAGGGCATCTATTTCATTATAAATGTAGTTCCACCAAAACAAATATTATTTTTGAATCTTTCATTATCTTAGTCTCTGGAAATGGGCTAAAACAGCATGTGTTGGTATTAGATGCTGCCGAGCCAGCTGTCGTGCCTGGCTGCACAGTGTCTCAATGTCAGCAGTTCAAAGCACTGCAAGGCTGAATGGAAGGAAACTTGATAGGTCAGTGGAACCCTATTCCAAGCAAAAAGAACATAGCTCTCTTGTTTCCAGAGTTTTCTTTAATTCATTTTGTGGGTATGTATGTATGTGTGCGTATGCATGTGTGTGTGTGTGTGTGTGTGTGTGTGTGTGTCTGCGCACGCATACACATCTCATACACATTTATACATATGCATTGAAATACATAAATACATTTACTTTCACGCACGTATTTTCATAAGGCATACTTGGACCCCCTAACTAGGCTAACTCAGGACTAGTCCATTAGATTGTGTTTTCCTTCTTATGAGTCACAGCTAGAGCTTCCTAAACTGATGCCAGTCTCCTGTGGGTACAAACCTCAGGGTGTATATATCAGGTTAAATATCAAGACTTATGACAGGGTATAGACAGAGAACAGAATGTACATTTTACACTGACAAGTGGCACCACACAAAGATAGGCCAGGTGGGTATTTTGGAGGGGGAGGCTGTTGGAGTGCTGTTCATCTTTCAGAAAACACAAGCACAATGGCATACAAAGCAGTATGTGTTTCAAATGCAGATCAATGAGTGACAAAGATTACAAAGGTGCCCTCAACGTCATGTTGTTGTGGGTGCTTCAGCTCTCACTTACGTTGCGCTAAGCATTTTGTTATGGTGAGCAGCCCAGTCATGCCAAATTAAGGATACTGCACACTTATTAAGACATCTTACAAGAGCAGGAACATTATCAGCACACATAAAGAATGCTAAGATCACACATAAGCAGCGTTGTGGATTTGTCTCTTTCCATGCGAAACCCCTAGAGATTCTACTATCACAGCCCTCTTCATTAGTGGTCACGCCAAGTTGTAGTTTGGGCATCATTAGCAATCTCGGAAATTGCTGGCAAAGGAAGGCCATTCTTCATCTTCCTATGGAGCTACAGCACCTCTCACGATGCATATGTGGGACGGAGATCGTAGCCCTGTAATACTACGAGACAGCTAATTCCTAAGGCAGACAGTCTGAAGCACTGCAAATAAGGCAGCTCCGAGATTTCAGCTCGGCTGTTCATTTTCAAATTCATTCTTAAACAGCAGGGAAAAAAAGTAGTGAATGAGCATCTCCTAAACATATTGTAGAGCACATGAATCTAAATTCTTCTGAGCTATAGTGCCCTCTGTTGGAACACAGACCGACAAAAGAATATGCAGCTTGGCCTACAACACAAAAACAAACATTGAGATGCCAGCTCATGAAAATATTCTAGTCAGACAACAAGATCAATACCTTTGCCATAGCAAATTAATTTCAATCATTATTCCGAATGCTTTTGGTCGCTTTTTGATCATTTTGGTAATTGCTGTACCCAGCATAACTTTGCCACTTTGAAATAAATTAGAAATGTTTTTTGATTATGGCACTTTTTGTCACGCTAGATGGAATTACAGCAGGATGTGTCACTTCTATAACATGTGTGTACATGAGAAAACAATATTACCTATATCAAGCGGACATGGCTTCATTAAACTAGCCAAGTGCTCTGAGGACTATCAAAATTGAGACAAGAGTAGTGTATGAAAACCTGACCTTTAGTTTTAAAATGTGGATATAGGCATCATCTGATATTGCTCAGTCATCAAGGCATAGTTGTGATTGTAGACTCAGACACACCATCTCCTTAAGCAAGTGGAAGCCCTGATTATATTGTTGGGATTGCCTTTAGTAGAAAAACTCTGAAGACATCTAAGGAAAAACCCTCACCCTAACATTTTCAGCAAGGATATTTCTGTGAACCCACATACAAAACATGAAATATTGACATGACTGATAATCCATTGTCATCTGGGTTACAGTTGCCTTCATTATTTCCTGAATATTTATACCTTCTCCAAGTGCCCTGATGGAGCCATAGTAGTGTATATTGTGTATATGCTTAGAAAGAGTACGAATCATTTCAGAGACGAGCAAATGCCTAAAGAAACACCTGAAAGTAAAATATTGGCAAAAGAGGGGAAACCTTGAAGAGGTTATCTGTGATCTTGATTGGTATTCTAACACCAATGGAAAAACAGAGCACAATCAAAACTGTACATATTATAAAGCTGTATTTTTTCTTGAGCTTTTGCTGACATGTACAAACCACTTGAGCCTTGCTTTCGTGGTTTAGACTGCCACCAGAAACCCTTGACAAAATACAGTCCTATATTGTACAGAGGGGTATGGCATCTTTTCCCAGCATATGAGACACTGTTTTATATTTATACACAAAGTCAATGTGTATATGCATAACACGTTTTAATAAAATAATTCCAGTGTCTAAGTAACAATATAACCATAGAATAACATAGTACAATAATCTTTCTTAGCAGTAAGATTTCTAAGGCAACATTTAGCTGAATGTGATGGAAACAGATCAATTGTTATTTTCATGTCATAATTTATGATCCCCATATTGGAAATTTCAGATTCGGGTGGTTTGTAATATTTTGCTTTTACTGTGTTCTGTTTTTAAATAACCAGAATTTTTATATCCAACATCTTTTGGCTAACTATGCATATTTTTTCTGAATAGCAAAACAAAAACAAAAAAAAATGCAACAACCACAACAAAAAGAAAGTAGTGTATAACATATGTGTAAATGTGAAAACTAAATAAAGCCAATGCTAAGCAAAAGCCATAAGCACAGCAGAAAGAGAAAGAGCCATATTTCTATATTCTGGCAATAGGTGCCTGTAATTCAGTTGAATAATTTTATAAAAACATTTCTTCTGTCATTAAACTACTCTATCAGCATCTATTTTTTTGCTCGCATGAAGCAATGCTAATGGAGGCAAAATATTTTTATTCCTATCTTCTAAGCCATCTACAACGATCTGAAAAGGAAAAAAAAGCTGTGAATAGGCAATTCAATAGCCGCTTCCTTTTGAATGGGTTTTCAGTGTGTTTCATTAACAACTGTTTACGTAAAACATCATTTCAACAGTTCAAACATCAAAGAAAACAGGAGAATCTTGGGCACCAAGCCTGGCAGAGGGACAAGCTTTTCAATCTGGACAAATACAAATCCAGGCAGGAACAGGGGGAGGTGTGTGTGGAAGCTGATGCATTTAATTTTGCTCTCCGAATACACGCAAAGGCTGCGGATTCCCGGCTGTCCCCTCTGTGAGCCAGATGCTTCCTTAGAGGGGCAGTTGCATCTAACATTTGCCATGCCCCTCCCACTGCCTTATCCGTGCTTTAATGGACATTAAAAATAGAACAAAACAGCACTAGAGATGGGAACAAAATACATGCACAACAGGCGCAGCCCGCTGTACAGTCATTCTGCTGTAAAATGTAAAAACAAGAAAGGGCATACAAGCTGGATCCCCTAGGACACATTCAGCTTTTTTAATATAGTAGTGCCACCACACATTTCGCTTCGGATGTTGTATTATATTTATATGTCACTCAAATATTTACCATTTTCCTGAATTCTACTGTGCGTTCTGAAAGCTTGTTATAAGCCAAGGATCTTTGGTTATGTGTTTTGGCTGTATAACAGCTGTGTCTGAACTGCATCAATATGCTAACTTTTCCTTCTGAAGCTTCTCATGTGACAAAAGCCACTCTTTCAGATGACTTCCTCCCGTGTAGTTGCCAGTCTGTCCACCGCTGCAAATCACTCGGTGGCACGGTATGATAATCGGGACCTGGAATAACACACACAAAGGAAAATGAGGCTCCTGAATTCCTGATATTTTTTTTGTCTTGGAAATACCTTTCTCATGGCCAACTTTTATTACCATCCTATTAGCATTATCTTATCCAGTGGATCCTGTTGAGAGGGTCAGTGAGGCTAGAGGTTTGGACTGGAGCAAACACAGAGAAGCACTTATGAGTGCAATGCAATGCACATGAATACCACAAGTACACATAGACACTTTTCACTCAGGCTGAGAAGAAGAAATAGCCATGAGCCCAATCCATTGACTTCTCACACAGTAGAGTGATCCTGTCATGGCTTCCATTGCTCACTTTGATGGAAGGGCTCAGTGCTGAAAGACACCATGTTGTGACCAAGCACTGCAACTCTGTAAACCATATGGATTATTGGTTTGCCCTAGTGGATGGAAAAACCCTATAGAAGGGGTTGTACTTATTAGATCAGTTCAAAAACAGAAGGAGAAGTGAAGGGGAGAGGAATTGCAGCTGCCGGAGATAAAGATTAGTCCCCTTTGACCCTGAATAACATAATAAGGTTTTCAATTATGTATTTAGGTGGAGTCAGTTTCTTTGAATATAATTTCTATACACATGTTCTTCTATTTTGTATCTTCCATTAAGGGCTTTAAGGTTTGCACCCAAGTCTGCAATACTGCAGAGCAACATACAGTAATATCTTAACTTAAGAGCTTAATTTGTCCCATGACCGAGCTTTTAACTCAAAATGCTCTTATCTCAAAGCAATTCCCCCCATCAAAATGCTGTTAATCCTTTTCGTTCCCCGACACCTTCCCCCCTCGTTTTTGTTACGGGTTTTAAAATAAGAAAATACACTTTATAAATAACAAATAATGTATAAAGGAGCCCCCGGTGGCGCAGTGGGTTAAACCCCTGTGTCAGCAGGACTTAAGACCGACAGGTTGCAGGTTCAAATCTGGGGAGAGGCAGATGAGCTCCCTCTATCAGCTCCAGCTCCTCATGCAGGGACATGAGAGAAGCCTCCCACAAGGATGATAAAACATCAAATCATCCGGGCGTCCCCTGGGCAACGTCCTTGCAGATGGCCAATTCTCTCACACAAGAAGCGACTAGCAGTTTCTCAGGTCGCTCCTGACATGACCAAAATGTATAAATGCACATTCACATGGAACAATGAAAAATAAAGATTAACTTTAAAATGGTAGAAACACAAAGTTATGGCAAGGAAGCACAAAGCACAAAGTCAGAAACATTATTTTCTTCATACTGAACTCATTCCAGCCTCCTTTTCTGTCTTGCCCCCCCCCCCCTTCATGAAGTCAAACATACCAGGAATAAAATCCACACAAAATTAACTAACCCAAAGTTCATCAAAGTGGACAAAAGCAAAGCAGATAGTAATCTCCCAAAGTAGACAAGAGTACGAGGCACAGAGGCTTCTCCCTTGAAGCCCTAAAGCCCTCTACTCTCACGCTAGTGCTTCCTCTTGCACTAGCACTTAACTCGAAATGGTGCACTTATGTCAAAGCAAAACATTGGTTGAGCGACAACTGTTAACTCAAAACACTCCTAAGCTGGGATGCTCTTAAGTAGAGGTTCCATTGTAAGTAGAAGACTCTTGCTTTGAATATAGAGGACCTTGAGGATATGCATTCAGTGTCTGACTTTTCTTCCCCCAAATCTGATTTCTAAGCTTAACTAAAAGTATCACTTAAAAAAATCCTTTCTGGCTGATCAAAATAAATAGAGATTGTTATTTTCTAGTGTTTCCAAGAGGTTACATTTGGCATATTTATGAGGACACTACTTCATGATTACTCTTCTATTATTGCAACTTCCAGACTTACTCACACAGTGATCTCATTTTGCAATTGCTTCAGCCTATTTAGGCTGGGATGGTAACCAGCACTTTTGGATATAAGAAGGAAGTCGAAAGAGAGAGAGAGGGAGGGAGGGAGGGCAGGAAGGGAGGAGCTCTCTAACTCAGATCTTGGGTAGGTGGACGGATGCAGGTTATAGACATCTGGCAACACCGTCTGAACCTGGAATCGGACAAGAGGATAGTTAAACATGCATCTACACTGTGGAATTACTGCAGATTGACATCATTTTAACTCAGTGATCAGCATTATGGAATCCCAGGAATTGTAGTTAGTTGAGGCACCAACACTCTTTAGCAGAGAAAGCTAAAATCTTGTAAAACTATAGTTGTCAAAATTCCACAGCATTGAATAAAGGCAATTAAAGTGGTGTCAAACTGCATTAATTCTACTGTGCAGATGGACCCTCAAAGGCATATTGCTTTTGCTTCTGATACTAGATGTTAATACTGCTAGTATCAATAAAATATACAGGTAAGTACATCCTTTATGAATTTGTACCTTCTTTCCTTTAAAGCTGCCCAAGTTAGCAATCATTTCTACAAAGTCTTTTTAAAATCTTAAATAAATGATGTCTACCTGAGCAATCATAAGGCTGTTAATACTATCGAAAGAACAGTTAGTGAAAAATGAAGCGTTCTGTAGAGGCCATGCCAATTCTACTTCAGCAAGACTTGGTTTCTGCATGCATGATGTTTATTCTTTAATGTTTTACATCAAAGTTGACCTTAGAAACCTCTAACATATTTTAGGAGATTAGAAATGTCACATTTCTATGGATACTATATGAACACAATAATTTGTTGTGTTCATATAGTATAATATAGTCGGGTATTATACCGTTATTATACCGGTATAATACAGTCTGTCAGGGAGATCCAAAATTCCACTGCTTGTCACCATTATTTGCCCCAGGTTCGCATTCTCACTTCATGGAAATATAGGTATCTGCCCCACATCTGGGCACAATGAATCCATGCAAATTCATTGCAATCTACTTATCCCTTCTCTTCAGTATTTCTTTAGCACTTGTGTTCCATGATCGTCCAATTGCCTTGCTAGCTATTGTCCTCAACAGTCTCAATGTTATTAACATGTACGCCTAAATCGTTAGTGGATCTCTTACTACTTGATTGCAGTTCTATTATGGACCACGAAGTCATCATAGATGAATAGCTGAAACTAGTTAAGGCATTTTGTGCAATAGCCTACATTTGATTTGATTCAATGGGAGGTGCCATAAAATGAATTGTGAGTACAGGTAACTCAAAAAGAGCTGGCAGCTTACTGTTCAATATGTTAACTTAATTCTATATTGTACATCAGATGTGGTATCTCATTCCAATATTCACAGGCTCAAGAATATAGGATTTGAGCCATCCCAAATAATTTGGGCTTAAATTTAGTGAAGGAAAACTCATGATTGCTTTACTACAGCAGTCCTCTTGTTGAAATTAATGGGTTTGGTAGAGCAAACGTTTTCCTTACTTGGCCCAACACAAAATAAGAACTGTTCCAGACACTACACAAGCCCAATTGCATCACTATGATGTATTTTACCCCAATAAATGTATGTTAAAAGTGCAGTGCTCTGCTACCAGACTGCTGTGTTTCATTGCACTTATTAGTATATGTACTCTATCCTTCTGACCAGAAGGATTAACAGGTGTATTATATCAGAGTCAGCACAAATACAGCTTGCTTCTCATGATAACTACTTTTCACATCAACTAACAAAGTAAATGTTCCTACAATCCCCATAACTTATTAGTGGATTTGTTAATGTCTCTCACTAGGCAGCCCTAAATGAGTTTCCTCCTGTATTGCCAAATTCTGCCTTTTGGAAGACTGGAGTACATGTGTTTCAGCTGACTCCAGCTTTTCCTGAAAATATTGTACTTTCTGATTATCAGAGACTTTTTCTTGTAAAAAAAGAAGCTTATGCAGTGAAATGAGGGGAAGTTATGGGTAAAAAAAATGAGAAATAGTATAATGGACATTATGCAATGATATATGAGGTGAAACACTTTTCTTCATATAGGTCCTTTCAATAGACACATTTTTAAACAAAAATGGCAATGTAACCAACAAGCTTCTTTTGTAAGTACAATAAGTCTTAATATTGTATTTATTATGGGAATAATATTTGACTAGGCTCAACCTATACATTTAGCATTGCATTCCCTGTATTTGGAATAGCAAACATATCAAATGGAGTAACAAAATTCAGGAAACTTATTCAGAGGAAAGTAAATGCCTAGAATCCCACATGCAGGGGATTCTGGGAGTTGTGGTGAAAGTAATATTTCCATTCTCAGGGACTGATTGTGTGTCTGGATGTGCCTAAATACCCTAGAAGCACAAAATCCTGTCTGATTTTGGAAGCTAAGCAGGGTTAACCTCATTAGTCTTGAATGCATGACCGCTAATGAACACCACATGTTTTAGGCTATAGGTCATTGGAAGGAACTAGTAAAACCATCTCTGAGTATTCCTTTCCTAGAAAATCCTATGTAAACTATGGGGTAACCATAAATTGAGAGGTGACTTGAAGGCACATACAAACTCAAGTCACCTGTCAACTTATGAAGACCCATACATTTCATTGGGTTTTCTTAGGCATTGGAGATTTTGCCAGGTTTTTGCCTATGAAGTATGTCCTATAGCATATTGTTTTCACTGGCAGTCTCTCATCCAAAGAAATTCCACTTCAGTACCAGGAAGAATTTCTTTACTCGAAGAACTGTTTAAAAGCAAAAAGGACTCCCTTGGTGCCTTGCTCTCAGAAGTGCTTTAGACCCTGCTCTTCTTCTCCACATGGGTCTTTCTTTTTTCTGCCCAATGGAGCAAGTGGGAGAAGTAATCCAAGCTGCGGGATTTCCCTTTCTTGGCTATTAGGAAAGGGAGAGTTTTCCTTGAAAAACATTCAATCTAGCGACCTCCATCACACGCACACACACACCATGCCGTTTTGCTAGTCTCTGTGGCAAAATGGTATGGCCGTAAAGTGGTGCTGAAATGTTCCCATGTTAGGAGGGAAGTGTCCTATGATGCCTCCACTTTGCTTGGGGGGTGGGGATTCAACAGGAAGTCTAGCGACAACGTGTGATGGGCAACGTGCCCATTTGTCGCTGGGCTGTCCCTTTAGCATCCTAAGATGCTACAAAAGGTAAGTATGATGATGTCATGGGTAACATCACATTTTAGTCTAATACTTTCAAACCTTGGTGTCATAATTATAAGGAAAACAGCCAGCAAGAGTATTATACTGAAAGGAGGGTTAGGTGAAATTCCCAAGGAAATGCAAACACAGTGACAATGAGAATTTTAGATGCAAGCAATTATCAGTTTTCATTATCTGCAATACTAGAAACATGGGGACTGAGGGAAAATTTCATGGGGAAGGGATATAATTCTTATTTGAAAGAGCAATACCCTTAACCCCCCTCTCCATAGCTACACTTCTCAGAGGGAGGGGACTTTTTGACTGACTGGTAAGGACTGCTTTGAAAAAGGCTACAAAAGGAGGAAAGAAACGCCTGAAATGGATAGATGGGAATTTGTGCCAGACCTGGACACAATCTGATGCATGAATCCTTCTGTGCAGTAGTGAAAAATGAAAAACAGTACTACAAGTACTACATCATGCTTGCAATTTAACAATATTGATCACTGCCTCATTTTGGTTTAATTGTGGTGACAATATTTGGCCAACTAAAAATAATTAAATGCACTAAAAATTTATTAGAGCCTGGAGGATATTTTGGAGGAGAAAAAAAACCTCCCACTGCCAACGGCTTCTACTTTAGAGCTTCTGTTGCATTTAATGCAGTTTTTATCAATAACTCAGCAGCTCATATTACTACAGCTCCATTGAAATTTTCATGCTGGGAAATCTAATTCATCCAATACACGAATCCATCACTTACGGCGCCTCCTTCTCAAATGCTATAAAACTTCCAAACCCATAGATTTGTCTCCAACAAAAATAACATGAAGGGGCCTTCCAATCAATAACGGAATCCCTCTGATTCTGGTACCAGCTGAATATTTTCTCCAACTTTGCTTTTGTTCTTCTGGGTAGAGGCCCACAAGGGAGAGAGCTTGTTTTCACTCGCAGCCTCATCAATACCTAAATCCTGGTGAACAAGTGACACTGAGAAGTTGTAATCAATAGCTCCCTCTGCGTTTTTTCTTCTGGTCAAATGGTTCAGCACTACTGACAGGCCTGACACTTAGAACATGATGCTAAATCTTTATCAACAGCCAGCTAGGTGACTGGCAGAACAAGACTCAGGGTGGTCATTAATGCTCGTGGCAATCTGTGAATAAACTAACTCCTCAATAATGTGTTTGTTTAGAAAAAGGTGAGGAAAAAAAACTCCCTGCACAAGGTATTGATTGCTTTTGAACTGCATTTAGCAATTTCAGTCTGAGGATGGAACAGAATGTTCTACAACTGTGATGCTCTGCTTGTTAGGGCTTTTCAATTTGATACGGCGGAAAACTGACCATCCTATTATACTGGCTGATAGACTGAATAGTTACAGAAAGCTGCCAAACTGTCAAAAATAGATCAGTGAGGCCATAATGGAAACAGCTGAAATATCAAGTTGTAACACACAACAGAAATCACACTTAGCAAAAAATAATCTTTTGGTTTGCTCACGTCCTAGCGCCTTTTCTCCCTCCTTGCTCCCGGATAGAAACAAATGCCGTAATACGAACCAGCATGTGTTCCAGTTTATTGCTTGCCACCTAAGGCATTAATGCACAACTAGGTTTATGTGTGTGCCACATTCCCAAATCAGGGCTCTATAATCTTCTCTTAAATGCACAATTATTCCATTCAGTCTTGAATGTCTTGAACATTTTGATGGAATAACACACTTCACTTATGTTGGGTCACTGTTAACATCAGGTTTTTAGCTCGAATGATAACACAAACATACAGAATGGGGAGAGAGTGAGTGAGTGAGTGAGAATGTCATGCAGTTACTGTTCATACTCACAGACTACTCAAGATACCTTATTTAAGTCCTAGAAGAGTCATTTATGATGGTCGTGGACTAATCAGCCCAACATTCCCCAATCCTCATGGGTCTGTATGATTTCTTTTTGATCTTCCTATACTATTCTAATGAGATTTTTAATTGAACGTTATGGGTTCCCTTTGAGGACTGCAGCCCTCACAATCAATCTAAACTGCAGTAAACTATTTGAAGTTTCTCTTCATAAAAAAAGGTGAGCCATCGCCACCATGTCCTTAGTGTAATTTAAAGCAAAGATGTTGCATCTCTTAGCTGCTGCCGGCACCTTTCCCACCTTTTCCCAAAGTTGAAGGTCAGTGTATAAATTATGTGAATCAACCCAACTACAAAAGGAGATCTGGAACACACACACACCAAAAATTAAGTGGGTAAGATCGCCAGAGTGAAAGCACAACACCTCTTTCATCTCTAGGGAAATATGAATATGAAAGTGCTGGAAATGCAGAGATTTGAAAACTCTGGTTCTTAGAAACGTGACACTTTCAGAGCTTTAGGAAGCCATGTTTAAAAGGGATCATATTTTATTATTTATCAGAGCAAATCCGACTGGGATAGACAACTGTAGAAATTGTAAATAGAGGCATGTGACGTGCACTAATTGAAATGCATTTTGTGAATAAAACCAGGTGCTCTGCAGCAGTTCAGTCATGTGAAAGCTTGCTAAAAATAACTACTCCAAAACAGTAGTGATCTAGCAATCTTTCGGAAGGTATGGGCTCCAGTGTGTACAGACAACACTCAGTTAACAAAGCCTCTGACAAAAAGCTCCTTTTTACACAGTCTTTTTCTACCAGTCCATTTACTTGAACTGGGATTGTGGTGAAGGAATAAAGAAAACAATTTCTGGGTTACAACAGCAGACCTACAGTGAAAAGTGCAATAAACATGTGCATGTGAATGGACCCAATCAGATCAAGAAAGCTTTACCATAAGTGAAGCTTTCTCTTCAGATCGTATAAATCTTTCGCCTTTTGAAAAATGCGGTCAGTATTTAACATAGTTAAATGGCATTGCATGAATCTACATTGACCACATAATGACAGTGTAGATGGGCTTGAATTTCTCCAGCCCACCTTCACCATGCTCTCGATGTTTATAATGTTGAATACTTTCCAGTTAGACAGAAGGTAAGGAAAAGACTGAAAAGGCATAAAAAGACTTTGAAAAAAGGAACTTTTAAATCAGAGGTTTGGATAAATTTTGATATAATTATAATCTGGGTATAGAATACATCTACATAACCTATATACTGTATTTATAAAACTGTTGGATCAAGAAATCTGACTGTCTGCCTATCTGCCTGTGATATTTTTTTAAAAGTTCATTAAGAAACCGAAAATATCACCAATTAGTTATAGGAAAGTTTGATCAGTCACCACAGAATAGCTTTGTGTGGCAAGTTTTCATTCACATAACGTTTTCATTCACATTGTGACTATATCTTGGCACAAATCTTGGCCTGGCCTTTTACATTTTTAAATTGCCTTGAACAGGCAGAATTACTTTTAATATATGTGTGTTATGGCGACAATTTTTATGCTTATATTGTTTTGTTAATCTTATGGTTATGTCATTTTTACTTTGTATGTTTTGTGATGTCACCTGGGAACCGCTCTGAGTCCCGTCCCCCCCCAGGGAGATAGAGCCGTATATAAATAAAGTATTATTATTATTATTATTATTATTATTATTATATGCAGAAAATTGTAAGAAGTGCCTCTGAAATTACTTCAAAGGTTAAAATGAAATTATTTCAAAGACGAAATTAAACTGGATGGCTCCATGTTTTGATGAAGAGAACTATCAACAGACCATTTAGATTCAGATGTACCCAGGTTACACTGCAACATTATGGGAGCACTGTACGCTTAATCACATACCTTCTGTTCTTGCTTCTTTATGTGTTAAATGAGAAGTATGGGGAAGTCAATATGTTTAATTATATAGCATTGAGGCTAGAAAGCAGACACAACAATGGGTCAATATGTTTTATATTCTGTATAACAGGTACGGGGAAACTTTCTAACTTGGGGGCTGAATGGAGGGCCAGAGTGGGGTGGGTGGGCTGGGAAGAAGGGGGTTCTCCCTAAGTCCCCTCCCTGCACTTTCCTTCCCCTTCTCTTTCAGAGGCAGAAAGTGAAAGAAAGACTGGAAACATTTGGATCCCAAAAGGGTTAGCCTTGGTCAGGATGAGATGGTGGACAGGAGAAAAAAAATGTATCCATTAGACTGCCTACTCCTGATGTAGAATTCTAAAATCCTAGAGCTGGAAGAGATCCCCAAGGACCATCCAACCTCCTGCCATGCAGGAAGGCACAATCAAAGCACTCCCGATAGACAGCCTCTGTGTAAAAGTCTCCAGAGAGGGAGACTCCACCACACTCTGAGGCAGCCTATGTGACTCTTCAACAGCTCTTACTCTCAGGAAGTTCTTCCTAGTCTTTTCAGTCAAATATATTTCCCTGCCATTTGAAACCATTGCCCCCTTGTGCTCTGGTCTCTAGAACAGCAGAAAGTCAGTTTCCCCCCTCCCTCCTCCTCTTCAATGGGACACCCTTTTAAAACTTGAAACATGGTTCTCATGTTCCTTCTATACCTTCTCTTCTCCCAGCTAAATATCCCCCAGGAGGAAAGGAGGAAAGAAAAAAGAGAAGGAAGGAGGAAAGGGAGGACGAGAAGAATAGAAGAAAGAAAGGATGGAAGGAAATAGAGGGAGGGAGAAGGAAGGAAAGAACAAAGGAAGGAAGGAAGGAAGAAGAAAGAGAGGGAAGGAAGGAGGGAGGAAAGAGGAAAGGAAAGGATGGAAGGGAAGGAAGGAGGGAGGGAGGGAGGGAGGGAGAAAGAAGGAGGATGAAAGAGAGAAGGAAGGAAGGAAGGAAGGAAGGAAGGAAGGAAGGAAGGAAGGAAAGGATAGGATGGTGAGAGAGAGGGGGGCCTGAGAAAGAGCCTAAGGGCCTGCATCCAGCCCCAAGGCCTGGGTTTTGCCCAAGCAAAATAATAGTAGAGAATGCCCATGGTACTTGGAGAGACATTTTACATATGTAATGGAATAGGAGATGGAGGGCAGCAAGAACACAAGACATACATTTCTTTCCTGAAATATTGAAAAATATTTCCCCAACACATGCAATTAGTACTTCTTGAGGTTCTAGGACTAAACTCTACCTAAATTAGCCCACTTAAAATGGTTTTGATGCCACCTGATCACCAGTGTCCTAAACCCCTCACCACTACACATCAGTAGGGAGGGAAAGTTCTAGTACTGAATGTGATTTGAGACTAAAGAAGAATTCTGGTTCAGATTAAACCCTGGCTATTTCTGACTTTCTCTGGGCAACAGTGTGATGAATGATTTGGTGTCAATGATCCATTCACTTTATGATGTTAGTACACAATGATCAAAAGGTTGAAAGGGGTTCGCATCAACGATTCCACCAAAATGCTTTTAAACAAAGCAAAGATAATCCACAGTGTGCATACTTCTAGGATTAGGGGGCTGAGTGTGTTTCATAAACAGAAACACACTCTCACATGCAAAACCGAAGCAGCTCTGGAAGACCAAATGTCCTTTTCCCTCTCCCAGCCTTTGACAATGAAAACAAATCAGTAAGGTCATCCTAAGGCTTTCTGCCAGCACCTAGCTAACTTCACACTTACAACATAGGTCATAATCACAAATGTCAGCCAATTCTCATGCCAAGGTAATAATATGAAATTAAAAAAAATATTCGAAGCAATCATCTGACACACGTCAACCCTGGGGCAAAAGATGCTAAAGTATAATTATATCCCCAGGACTCTCCAAACTGAAAGGCCACACTCTACACTGCCTAAATTGGTGAGACTCCTAATCTTCTGTGGACCCATGCCACAGGAACAGAGAGGCAGTGATTTTCTGACTCACTGTGCAGAGGAATGAGGGACGTGCCTGGCACCCAAAATCCAACACCAAATACACTGAAGATCCAAGACAAACTTGTTCCTTCAGGAATGCTGGTGGGATTTTGCCTTTTCACACTCTACAAGTCCATGTAGCCAGAGGAGGTTTCAAATTAGAGGAAGGAGAAATATGATGCTTCCAAACCTTTCGTGCTATTTCGCCCCAGCAAGAGATTTAGTCAATGAGTGGAGATTCTTAAAATCTCATTTTTTAAAAAAAAGAAAAGAAAAGTGGGGGGAAGGAAGAGTAAAAGAAGGGAAATAAATTTGTATAGGTTGATGCATTAAAATAAATGCACTGCTTCTAGTTCAACTAAATGATGGGGGAATAAATCATATTTAAACTGGTTTATGCATTAATGCTGATTAAAAACACTTACTGACCTTATTACTCATAGCAAAGTACTTTTCACAGCAGATATATTTAATCTAATGGCATTTAGTGTGCAAAAGCTTTCTGTCTGGAACCGCCATCTTCCATCCACTTTATTTTAAAGTTGACATGGACTTACAGGATTTCTTCTCATTGCTCCTCCCACTGCTCTGGCAGCTTTGCTGTTGCCTGCCAGGTCTGCTAATTGCTTGTAAGAAACGGCCTCTCCAAATTTCACATCTCTCAACAAGGTCCACAACACTTCTCTGGTGAATGAAGCTGAAAGGAGGAGGAGGAGAAAAAAAATGAAGTAACACACTGCTCAGAAGCCAGGCTTCTTCTTTAACCTACCAAGATAAAAATAGTCAAGAAGACTGACATTTAAGCGAGGGTACGGACAGCAACATTTTCTCTTTCGAATTAGCACAGCAATCGGTTCTATTATTGTGTTCTATATTTAAATTCATGATTATTAGAGAGTGCGCTCCAAGTAATTGATCACTATTAAAAAGGCATTCAAGGCTTTGATTTTCCTATATTTTTAATTTGCTTCCAGTACAATTATCCTGTTAACGCATACAATGTGCTTTCCCATTAAATTGGCAGAGTATAAATTAGCATACAGTCAAATTAAAAAAAAAAGGACTAGGGCGGGAGGGGGTGGTGGAAATAACTAGAAGAACTTATTTTATAAAGCTCTGGTATCTCCTAATTTCAAACTTCAGCCCTGGAGTCATCAGAGTGTATTATCCTGGCAAACTAAATACTTTTAATTGTTAGCAAAGGCCTGCAAGCTATCGTTCAGCATTTTAGATACTAAAAAAAGAATAGAAAAAGCAAAGTAACGACCCTGAACATATGCCTTCGATTTTAATGGAAAACTTCCGTTAGAAACTGATTACCTGTCTATTTTCTTTCTAGTCACCTTTGATTTTCAAATGGTTGGTAATAATACATAGATAGAAGCAAAAGAACCCAATTACTTTGCTGTAGGCTGCTAATAAGGCCCTCCCCTATGATGATGAAAAACTACATGTGGCTGACCAGATATAATTCAATTATACTAGCATACAAAGATTTATTTTTAAATTACACCAGCAGGACTAATGAGTCCAAACATCTGGGGAGGGGCAGAAGTTGCCTGCCCTTGGGTTTCAGAGAGAAAAAGGAAGCAAAAGCATAACTGAGATGTAGTATTTCTTCAAGCTGGAACATAGGAGATCATAGTTGTACCTACAATGTCTTTCTCTCACTTAGGAGGGAAATATGGGCATGCATGAAACATTACAGAGGTTATACAATTCATGTTCCTCAACTGGTAGCAACTTTAGGAAGGTTCATTCCACTTAGTTGTTGGAGTATTTAAACCAAAGAGCAGTGCCAATAAAGTATGTTCCAGGAGAAAGGCCCATTTGATTGACTATGCCCAAATGGGCCTAGGGTGTATCAATTGAAAAGACGGCTACAATCTATTATTTGGTCTCCTCGATGGTGATAAACAGAGGTAGGCAAAAGCATACTATAGGATGATGCAGATATAATATTGCTAACAATCCAACTATATTTCTGTACTATAAAACTGTCCAGAGCTGGGGAGAAGAGATACCTGAAACAACTGGTAGAGCTGTACCTGATTTGATGCAAGAACACAAGAATAATTGTGCTGATTCACATCAAAGATCTATAGTCCATAATTCAATTTGTACAAAAATTGGCTGACCAGATGCCTATGTGTAATGGGAAAGGGTTTTGGCTCCCTATTACTTAATAACAACACCAAAAAGTGACTCCCCATAGCCTTTAATCATTCTCTTGGAGTGCAGAACATTTGAAGTAACTAGAATTTCCTTTTTGTGATTCATATGGGTCCTGATAATGAGATATATTCCTGGTTTAGAATCCTGCAGTGCTTATTCATACCACATTCCACTTGGTAGATCGCAAGAGTTCTAGTGCAAAACAAAGTAGATCTCACTATCTTGAACTGTGCCACACTTGTCCTGCAGTCTCTGCCCGAATTTGGCTGTCTTTGCAACTCCTCGAGCAGAGATGAAAACACTTGCAGACCCAGATAATCCAGATTGGGTAGGCTGAGCCTATTGTGGCTCCTTCTTGCCTTTTAATTTAAGGCAGCGAAAAAACTCAGGTTGATTTTTTTTCTTCAAGACATACTTTTCCCCCTTTAAAACATCTCTAAACATATGGTGCGTCTTAGAATCAGAGGTGGTGCTACTGCAATTGTTGTTGTTGGTACTGAAATTAGGGTGTGTCTTACAAATGAAGAAATATGGTAGTACCAGTTGAGTATCCCTTATCCAAAATTCTGGAACCCAAAATATTCTATGTTTCTGATATAGATAGATAGATAGGTAGATAGATAAACAGATAGATAGATAGATAGATAGATAGATAGATAGATAGATAGATAGATAGATTTTGGAAAGCTTGCATATACACAAATGATGTATCTTGAAGATAGGATCTAAGTCGAAATACAAAATTTATGTTTAATGTACACATAGCCTAAAGGTAATTTTACATGGAGTATTTTTAATTATTCCATGCCTGAAATAAAGTTTTTGTATATCCAATCACCAGAAAACACAGGTGTCACAATCTCAGCCACCCATATGGACATTTTCAGATTTTGCAATATTTCAGATTTGTGAAATTTCAGATAAGGGATAGTCAAATGGTAATAACACTTCTTTTTATGTTTCCATAGTGACTTTCTCAAGGGCTGGGGAATATACTTTTTTAATTCTAGTGATTAGAAAAAACTCTAGGAAAGGATTCTTTCTTTGCTCTTTAAAGAAGCCACATACTTTTATGTTTGTTTTAAATAAAAAATCACTTCTTAACTGAACAGAACGATAATCGCTTCATTGAAAAAAAAAATCTGTTTAGCCTTTATTATAACATTAAGCAAATTAAACATCAGCATAATCCAGGTGATACTAGAAAAGGGTCATCAAAGAAATTAACTTTGTTGTTCATTAATTTACATGGATTAGTAGAGGGCGAAAAGATATCAAATCTGCTCTAGTTTTTATGATATAATTTCAAACTGTACACCATTTGTGGCACTAGGGTGACTTTGGGGTTAATCAGACTGATTTGTCCTTTTAATTGCTTTCTATTCAAAGAAAATTCATTAGATAATGTTCTCTTCAAAATTCATGAATCAATTTAACTGAAGAAACCATATTAACAGCTTTGGGTTCATTAGCACATGGAGTTGTGTTACTAGCTGATTGCTAGGAGACTTTCCTTAGGCAAACAAATTTTGTTTACTGTCATTCCTTTCCAAAAGCCTATTTCAAATCCAATTGAAACAAAGGGGAGAGTGGCTTTCCCCCATTCAATTTCATCACTTTCCCCTGGTTTGACTCTGACCCGTGAGCTGCTCTGTCTGCCTTTTGATTTCATAAGGGTGAATTTCAATAATTAATTTTGAAACCAAGGGCCCTTATCAGTTTGCTCTTGACTTAAGCTTCCAAGCATTTCATGGGACACATTATTGGGAACTGCAGACTCACAGCGATTCATGGCACCCTCCCTCTTGCCTCCTCCTGGCATTTCAGCTTCTACATCAGGTTAACAACTCCTTTGGGCAGACAGCAAGAGTGTTTTCTGTATAGACCATCAGTGATGTGCTGCCACCACTGCGGAAGCTAACTGGAAGCAAAAGCTGACAGATTTTATAACAGCAAGTAGCATGAAAATGTTAGCCTCAGGAGAGTAAAGAGGAAGAAGCATTGGGTAGGAGTAAATGGGGCAATGGACGTACATAAGCAATGATCTCTCCAAGGATCTGCATTCAGATTGGTGCAATTCAATGTGGACATTACTGTTTGTAGATCACATCAATTAGTTTAGGAATGGAGAACAAAATGACAAATTAGTTTTTGCCTAATATGTTGGGTCTCACTTAGAGATACTAGCAGGACTGGCATATTTCAGAGAGGTGTGACACTCTTACAGCTCAGTTAGTGTTTGCACTGGACAATTTGCCTGTCCACAGAAGAGTGGAAGCAAATGCTCAAAAGTTACTGGAAACAACATGGATCACCCATTCTGAGAAACATTCAAGCTAGCACAGAGACTTTGCTCAGTTCAGGATAGCTTTCTTTGTGCCCCCTACCCCATCAGTTTTGATTTCTGCAGCTTCTGATCCTGGCTTTCCACCTCTGGACTATCAGTATGCCAAGGGATCTTGTAGCTGCCAGAGTAATGTCTGCTGATGTCATTACTAACAATAAGGAGAAGTTTATCTATCCTCCTTCTTGGTCATGCAGGTACCCCATTCTGACATCAGCAGAAGTGACCTTTGTGGCCAGATGCTCAGATGGAGCTGTGTCTGGCCAAGAGTGGCTGCAACATGGAGATGATTTGTTCCCTTTCACTGCGTTGATCAGCAGAGGAAAATGTGATGGTGGCAAATCAGACCTTATCCAGCTGCCCGGACTACCTTGAGGTAAAGTGGGGCAACAATGGATTAAAGCTTTAAAAAATAGGATACTCAAGGGAAGTCACTGTCCATCGTGAAAACAGCAGTGTCTTCTCAGTGAGGACAGGTTTTTGGCCCATCTAGACATGCCATAAATCTACTTCTTCAGATTTATGAAAGCTGATGTATCAATGTCTTTCTCTCATTTAATCTCTGAGGTGCGACAAGATCCCTCTACACACTGATATTTCAGACCAATAGTGCTTCGTCTTTCAATTCAACTCAGAACTGATAGTCAGCTACATGCTTCTAAGTCCTTCAAGTGAATTACAACAGTGTAAAGCATGGCTGAGCAACCTGGAATTTTCCAGCACCCATCAAAAACTACCTGTGCGATTTGCCAAGGTGTTAAGTGTTGTTTCAAGAACTTCCCACTGCACCACCATTAAGGGTAATGAAATGCAGTGATAGCTCTCCACATTCCTATATTATTAAATCAATTTGAGATATTTTTTTTCTTTGTGACTGAATCTCAGGATGCTTTAAAAAATTGGCTGATGTTGTTGATCTTGCTTCACAACTGTAATGTGGCTTAGGGAGTAGGTATTTTCCTCTTTTATTACATATTTAATCACTTTGCATATACTTTCTCACTCTTGAGAATTCCACTGAAATGCCCTCTGTCAAAACTGGAGGGGAAAAAAGGCAGTTTCCCCTATATTCCCACCTCCTTATTTGATCCTGGTGGCATTGACCAGCAGTGTAGGGGATACTGAAGAAAGCAGCATGCCCACAACTTGGGAGCTTGGGTGGAAAGGAGTAGCGGTGACTATTTTTAATAGGGGCTTACTTACATCAAGATTGCTAAGCCTTATGAGGCTTATTTAGTAAGCCCCTATTAAAAATGGCTACCACTGCTATGTTCACTTCGAGTGCTCAAAATGTCAGGGAGCACAGAACATTGACCCATGGATGTCAACCCAGGTTGTTTGTATCATTTTTGGTGAAATCTTTTTCAGTTTATAGACAAGTATACACAGTATTCAAGTGTGTATACACACAAAATGGATTTTTTCTTATTCAATATTCTTATACTGGAGCTCAAAATAACACAATATCTTACAATAATATGCACAGTTTTATAAATGTATCTAAAATGTTAATTTCACCCTGTAGGCAATGAACACATTAATTAGTTAAAGGCAAGCAGCTTGGTGACTGTGCCAAATATTTTTATTACTAAACTCTGCTAGTGCTGTAAATATAATCTGCTGAAAATAAGAAGAAACTCTACTGATTTTTAATGCAGCTACAGACCTTGGATATTGTTAAACATACAGGAGAATTATGCAATGATAACTACATTCCCTGTTTATGGTTCTTTATAATGTTCTTTGTTCAAAGAGATCAAACTTGTGACAAAGCTGAATTGCAAATTGTCTGAAATAAATGTAGTATCCAGTGCCTCTGGCGCCATGCTAAACAGCATATAAGACAAGTACATAAAGCTCAAGGGAAGTATTTAATTCAAGTTCATAAATATCCTTGAAAAATCTCTTCTGCCCTCTATTTTGCCAACTGGACAACTGGCACAGCACAGTAAAACACACTGCAGATGTAACCTACTACAGACTTTGGCAAGGGCAACATCTTAATAAACACATTATTATAAATGTCACATCAACCAAAATAGTACGACCCCAAGTGGTATCATCACCTTTATGCCATATCTTCCTCCCTTCCTGCATACCCGTAGTCCTGTGAGACATCAGAAATGATTCATCTAACATTGTCCAAGGAATTCTTTTGCTGAGTTTGTATTTAAACTTAGGGTGCCTTTAATTCATTTTTCACACAAACAAACCTAATTAATTAATTAATTAATTCAATCTTTTTACCCCACTAGGCTTATATTATATCCCTCATTAACAACCTTTTGACATTTTGATCACTCTCTGAAGTTGTGTCTTAGGTTTCAGGGTGTTGCATTAGCTTAAATAACCTAAAAGCAATAGATCCTATCTGATCTTGCAAGACAGTCTAAGGCCCCATCTACTTTGCCATATAATTCAGTTTCTGAATCCAGATTATCTGCTTTGAACTGGATTATATGGCACTGTAGACTCATGTAACCCAGTTCAAATCAGATAATCTAGCTTCAGAAACTGGATTATATGAAAGGGTAGATCCAGAATAGGTCAGGCTTGGTTAGTACTTGGATGGAAGATTGCTAACAAATACCAGGCGCTGTAGGTTCTGTTTCCAGAGAAGGTGGCTGCCAAACTTTTTGCATTCCTTGCCTAAGAAAACCCTATAAAATTCATGGAGTTGCCATGTGTCAGGAGATGACATGAAGACATACCTACACACATACATTGCATAGGTGGTCTGTTAAGAAAACAACTTCACTTCATTTGCTGCCACTAGAAAACTTATCAATAACTAATGTCGGACAGTTAGCAAACAATTAAGCAAAGGAAATATGGTCATTTGAAAGTCCTTACACCATTAAATATAGCCTATGACATGTATTTTGCACCATGACAAATATTTCATTAATTTTGATAGTTAAAACATTTGATTCCTCGTGGATATTTTCAGAAGCTACTAGAAACACTCAATGTAAAGGGAGTTCATCTAATCTCCAGTTGCTTCCAAAATTGGAGCATGAAAAATGCAACATAAATCCCAGAACAAACATTTAGTTTGTTCTTCACTGGATTAGTTCAGCATTTCTCTAGCCTTGCTCAAGTTGACTTTTGTATCTTGACAATGAACGAACAATAAACAACTTTTGACAGAGCTGTTTGAATCGCCAGGTTGCAAAATAAAAAATATTAAAGAAACGAATTCATCTGAACTATGTAACAAGACTGCACATTGTCTTCAGACACAATGCAAAATGAACAAATCCAGAATAAGTCAGTTATTAAGGCAAAATCAAATCATAGCATATTTACTATCTTGACTTGTTTATAGCTGGTATCCAGTGTTTCTCACCTGAGATGAAATGGGGAGTGATTGGCAGGTAAGGCATTGCCTGGAGTTTTGTTTTGGTTCTTGTGGGTTTTTTCGGGCTGTAGGGCCATGTTCTAGAGGCATTTTTCCTGACGTTTCGCCTGCATCTATGGGAAGCATCCTCAGAGGTAGTGAGGACTTCACTATCTCTGAGGATGCTTGCCATACATGCAGGCGAAACATCAGGAGAAATGCCTCTAGAACATGGCCCTATAGCCCGAAAAAACCCACAAGAACCTAGTGATTCCAGCCATGAAAGCCTTCGACAGTTTTGTTTTGTTTTTAGGTTTTTATTGCTGGGGAGGAAATTATGGTAGATTAAAGGCTTTTTGGTTTGTTTTCACATCTTGTTTGTCTACCTTACAACTAAATCATATTTCAGTTTAAACAGTTTATATATTCCTTGTCTGACTGCTTTCAGACATCTTTTCTTCCATGATGATACTGTGACGTGGTGTCAGCTTCAGAATGGAACATACAAGCCTAAGACTACTAACAGGCTCTAACTATAGGGAGCACACCATGCCCCTACTAAAGCAGCTGTACTGGCTGGCGACAAGTTTCCAGTCCCAATACAAAGTGCAGGTTATCACCTACATGTTTCGGGTTCAGCCTATCTTCGTGACTGCATCTCCCCCTATGAACTGGCGTGGACTCTAAGATCTGCTGGGGAGGCCCTCTTTTCAGTCCCACCTCAGTTTCAAACGCGGTTGGTGGGGACAAGGGAGAGGGCCTTCTTGGTGGTGGCCCCCGGCTTTGGATACCCTCTCCAGGGAAATCAGGCAAGCCCCCACATTTCAATATTTCCAGAAGAAGGCCTTTGGAAGCAACCTTTTCTCGCAGGTCTTTGACAATGCCTAAGACACCAGCTAAACTAGATGACCAAACAAATTAATATTGGCTCTGCCACTTTGTTACTTTTAACTTGTTATGTGGCTGGGATGTTCAATGTGGTTGCACTGCCCACTTTAATTGGTAACTATTGCTGCGTTTTTAGTGAGTATTTTATTTGAGTTGGGTTTTTTTATTTCTTGTAAGTGTTGTCTTATGCTAATTGATACTGTTGTCTTATGTTAATTGATACTGTTACAAATGTTATTATTATTATTATTATTATTATTATTATTATTATTATTTACAGTATATTCCACCCTTCTCACCCCACAGGGGACTCAGGGCAGATTACAATGCACATATACATGGCAAACATTCAATGCCATTAGACATACAACAGAGGCAATGTAACATTCCAGCTTTCCGGCTTCAACAGGGTATGCTCGATTCCGGCCACAGGGGGAGCTGCTGCTTCACCATCTACTTGTGACACTGAGTCCTTGATGAAGTACTTCCTCAATCTTCCGCATGATGCTGGAAGGTTTTATGGTGTTTTAAATTAGCTAAATTAGCCTCCCCGCATAAAGCGGTACCTAAATTTCCTACTTGACATATGCAACTGTGTTTTGGGATACATAGGTCAACAGCAAGCTAGACTATTAATGGTCAGGAGCTCACTCTGACCCGGGCTGGCTTCAAACTCATGACTTCTCGGTCAGTTGGGATTTAATGCAGCTGGCTGCTAACTAGTTGCTCGGTTCTTAGGTTGATGTATTTTATGTGTTTTTATGGCACTATTATCTGTTATTCTGTGAGCCGCCCTGAGTCCTTTCTGGGAGATGGTGGCAGGATATAAATAAAGTGTTGTTGTTGTTGTTACCCCCTTTCCATCCTCTTCCTATTTAGCTATACAAAGCATTTAGAGACTGTGCATCTGATCCACATTTCTGTTGCAATGTTATGAAGATTATAGGGCATTTAAAAGGTAGCCTACCGAAAGACAAGTAATAGAGCACTTCCTGAGAAAAGGATTCTGGGGATGCTGTCCAAAATGCTAAGTGGTGTTTGGTATGACCATGGATAAGATGAGGCTCCTTCTGCAGAGAGGGGAAAGTGTTGATCCTGCCTCAGGAGGCAACACAACAATTTTTTCTAGACATTCAAACAGATGAAGAACCTTATCATATTAAATGACGGATTCTGGTGGAGGGCATAGAGAACCCATCATCCCACATCTCCCAACTTACTGCTGGACCCATCCCATGGGGGAAATGTCCACTGCCTGACTTCCCCCCATTGTAGCAAAGGCAATACAAGAAGCCTTTCATGTTGCTGAGGCCACAGTGTACACTGTTTGGTCTCCCCTTTCGCCATGGAGCCCAGCCAGAAATAGATGTATGTCAGGTAAGGTGTTCCATGGCAAAAGGGGACAGCAAGTGCCGTGCGACAGGCTAATTGTTCCCTCTGACAGTAGGTGCTTCTTTGAGGTTCTTCCGGGATGAACTAAGCTCTTTCCTTTTGACACTGTGCACAGGGGAGAGGGTTCCATTTATGATAAGAGCTAAGATACAGCACTCACACTGACCTTTGGGGTTGATTTTTTGACTAACATTTCTAGATTTGTACATGAGTATATAGGGTAAGTATTGATCTATTGAATAGCTGTACACTTTGTATAAAATTGATGCACAAAAGTCTACCAAATGCTTTAATTGGTTTCTATGAGTTATTTTATCACCAAATATAATTGTCCACATGTGTGAACTTAAATTATACTTATGTAGGCTATATCCTTTTTCAGTAACCACATTCCTCAGCCTTGGAGCAAGCCTGTTTTTCTTATTACATGAGCTGTTGCTAAGAGTTACAAAAGTATCTGCAATTCTTTCAAATCGGAGCAGGTCCTTTTAAGTCATTTCTGCAAATATAGATACCTGTTTTATACAACTGGCCATGAGCATATGAGTTATACTAAAGTTTGTTGCTGGGCAGGGAAGACGGAGTAGCTCAGCTAGAAAACCAAAAAGATACGGAGGAGATACTTCATTTGCAGATATACAACCTAATAGAAAATTCTAGCATTGTGGATCTGGCAGGAATAACTTTTTTAAAAATCAATGATGAACTCCAGGAATCTACTCCAGAGAAAGCTTTTCCTATTGCCTAGTCAGATACAGATAAGAGATATATCCACACTTTCCATACTGTCTTTTCTCTTGTATTATTTTATTTCATTCATCTTCCTTTTGGCAAATTTAGTTGCCTCCTTAACTCTGCTCTGACTGTGTTCCTGCTGCTTCTAACACTATAGATAAATCTGCCTGACAGGATGCTGCAGAGAAGCAAAAGTCCATTCCTTATTTAAAAGGACACAATATATATTTTGCCTCTCAAACAATATATATGCGGAGAAGGCATCTGACTCCACATTAAATTCGTTCTTCTCCTTTGTTGAAATGGAGCGATTTTGCGAAATGCAGAGCTTCTCAAAGGGAGACTTGAGAAACAACAAAGAAGTGTAGTATTCTGAAGAGAGGAGAGGAGATTACCAGTGTAATTCTACATATGCCTACTCGTAAATCAGTCCCATTGAGTTCAATCCGGCTTGCTGCCAGTCACCTGACACTAAGCCCCAATGAACTCAGTGGGACATACTTCTGAGAAGCCACGTACTGTATTGTTAGTACTGATTCTATCCAAATTTAGCCTTCTATTATGGGACAGAAAATTCACTTCTACCATAATACCTGCAGGAATTCCAATCTATAGTGCCAGTTTTCTTCTCAAATAGCACAAAGTGTTCAGGAAACAGTTATAGCATTTGTTTCTTATCAATCTGGTGTATATATATATTCGTTGTGCACGTGTGCGTACATGCATGCAAGTAAGACTGCCCCATTCCCTTCATTTAGCTTATATATGCCTGCATTTTAGAGAAGAAAAACTGTATAAACTACAATATCAGAAGTGCTGATTGGATTTGATCTTGCTGCTTTCGTTCTTACAAGGCAACGTGAATGAACACAGTATTTCTGATAACAACGTAACTCAAAACTCATCATTTTCTACATTTCACACATTAAGGAAATCTCAGTCATCAGGTGTTACAAAGAGTTAATGTCGCATTTTTTTTTTCATTTAGAGAATGTGGAAGCCTAGTCAGGCTAAGCATTATTTCACTCTCATGAATATAAATGCTCTGACAATCTCAGTCTAGTTTTCAGTGCACTGGAACACAATCTCCAACCTGATATTGCCAGGACATATTGTAGTGTTAGCCTTTGGAAATGAATACTTTGTCTTTCCGAGGAGCCGAGAATATGATGGACTCACCAGTTACATTCACCCTCCTGCTCCTATCATCTGACAACAGATCAATTTAAGTCTTTCATTTTGATGAAATCAACAATTTTGAAACAAAAGTTTCTCAGATCAGACAAGTCTTTTAAACGCATAAGTGTTTTCATGGGAGCAATGGCAAGTCTCACTCCGTTTTACACACAAATGCACAACGGCACTCAAATGTGCCAACTGAGGTTGACATAGTTGTCACTCAAACGAAGGCAAAATCACTGTGGTCGTTATTAATACTTTGGTATAGGGAATTAAGTGCTTCGAGCAAATAAACAGCTATCTGCATATTTGTTTTATTAGAAAATAAGCCCAGGCTCACTTTCCCCTGCTTTGGAGACCTGTCCCATCACACCCTGTGAAAAATGATTCAAACATTAATTGATGTGTGACGATGATATTCCTGAAATAGCCTCCTCAACAGCAAGAAGTGAACAAACTTGTTTTGCACATTGGCAGACTCACTGCTGCTCATGTCTCCTCCAGGGCATAACCTTGTTATCAAAACAATAAAAAGGTAGAAAAATCTGATTTGAAACGACACAACTTCATCAATTCATGCACAGCAGTGTTTCAGACACTGATGTCCCTTCATCATGCCCAGATTGTAAATGACAGTTAGGACAGCGTCAAGTCACACCTTTCCTTTTGTGCCTTTAAACACAACAAAAGATCGCAAAGGGAGGATGCACAATACATATTTTATGCACGAGGCACATTATACTAAATATACTAATAGCCATTAAAAATGCATTAAGGTGCCATTGGTGTATACATAAACATGGCCGATAACTCAAAAGTGCGATCCATGTACAGTCAATTATGAAACATATTGCTACCACCTTGGCCTTTCTGAGATTCAAGAAGCTGAACGGGAAACGGCGTTAGCTTTATTAGCAAACACATCACGCGCCTCCTATGCTTCTAAAAATACGTTTTCTCCTAAACTAGGACTGTGCCCCACAGTCACACTGAACTGCAAGAAGAGGAACCATATAATCAACATAATTTGACTTAACTTCAGGGAATATTTACAAAATCTAAGGGGGATACATTTGATTGATATCTACCCATGTGACTTATTAGGCTTTGTCTAAAAAAGCCCCAAGGTACTGTTAAATAATTTTTCATTGATAATCATGCTGTCTCTGCTATCAGCTAACTTTTGAAGACCAACCCGACAGAGAGGAGCTAAGCCCCTTAATTTCTTAATAAATTATTCTTTACCATAGGACGGGGATTATACCATGTAGAAGGCATATCATTACTGACAGAGCTGTCAGAGGGACAGGTGAAAGGAAAACTGGCAAGCTTTAATTTCTCTGCTGAGAAATAAGGGGTTCTTTTGGGATTAATCTCAGTATCAACATTGAGCCTTTGCCTCAGGGCAGCTGAGGAATTCAAAAGAAGTTGTGACTGAATTTTGAGTGATGGAATCTAACTCAAATTGCGCAGCTGACTTTGGTTTCTCACCTATTCAAATGAGGAAGAGGCAGTTCAGGTAGTAGTAGTAGTAGCAGCAGTAGCAGTGGTAATAATAATAGTAGTAGGAGTAACAAAAACAGCAGCTGTTGTTGTAGTAGCTAAACCAGTCCTTGTGAGTAGCAACTAATGAGCTGTCCATCGCTTCATAATGGCTACTTGCATGCAGCACAGAGTCAGACAACCTTGGTAACAAGGAGATTTATTTCAGGCTCCTCTTTGGATCAAAACATAGATGTTTCCTTCCCTTTCATTCATTATTTAGATATTAAAATTGGTCAGAGATTATGGATGATTATTATATATTTGAATTTTACATGTTTAAACAATATACAAGCCTCTCCAATAAAGTTTTAGACAGACACTCTGTTAGTATCAAAGGTAATATATACATTTGTAAAATGTTGTGTTTCATATCACAAATGAGCTTCATAAAGCTCTAAAACTATTATATATTAGATCCTAAAAACCCAACGTCACATTACAATTCAGTTGGAGATGACTATGAAGGAGGAATTATGAGCCCTAAAATAACAAGACAACAATTTCAGGAGTTCTCGCAAGACACATACACTTCATTTTCCTTTTTCTGTGTTAAATCCTTTACAAGTTCAGCTCTTCATCTTTTTAAGATGCTACAGTTGAAATTAACAAAAACGTGTTTCACTTTTGAAAATCCAAACCATTAATGTAGAAACAATTCTTACTAATTTCACTACCTAACACTTAAAAGGCATTATTAGAATAAGAAAAAAGCCCCATCCTTCCCTGAGCAAGATTAGTATTTGCAAGCTAAAGCCCTGCTCTGCGATGACAGAACTCAATGGTAAAAGCATTACAACATTTGCATTTATTATTAGTTGATCAAAATTCTTTGCACTCTTGAAAGCAAGTACAGGTATACTTCAGTTGACAAAGTAGATGTGTTCTTAGGCATTGCATTTTAAAGAGAAAGTTTGCTGCCTGGGGGTGAGATAACATGGAAAAAATAGATACATCCCGACACCACAAAAAAAAGAACAGCCTTTCTACATGTTTCAGCAAATGTTTTATCTATGCAAACAGAATGAAACAATTAGGTAAAGTAAACCTTCCATGAGTAAACAAAATTATTTTGAATGTTCTAGAGACCACTTGAAAACATTTTTCCAAAATGCACACAAGGATTGAAGGGGCATGCACTCTGCACGTTCTCAGGAGTCCCCTTCTGGCTTGGGAGGGTGGCGTGGAGTTGAATTTAGCTGAAGATAGCTTTATTTGCTGGCGATGCAAATGATCGCAGTCAGAGGCGGCCCTAGGTAATTTTCAACAGTAAGCAAACAGTATTTTGGCGCCCCTCCCCCCCCCCCACCAATCACTGATATATATTTTCTGTTCGTCGTGGGAGTTCTGTGTGCCATATTTGGTTCACTTCCATTATTGGTGGAGTTCAGAATGCTCTTTGATTGTAGGTGAACTATACATCCCAGTAATTACAACTTGCATATGTCAAGATCTATTTTCCTCCAAGAGCGCCTCAAGAGCGCCCCTGGGCAAAATCAACTATACTGCATATGCTTACTTTGCGTAATGGGTTGAGCCGCCCCTGATCGGAGTTGTACTCTAAGCATGAAAAGGCTGCCGCACCCCCAAAATGGGGTCATGATATTTTATTGTTTCACAAAAATCCATGATTGGTGTTAACATTGAATGTTTTTATACTGTTTTTATATTGTTTTTATTTAAATTGTACATTTATGCTTTTGGTTGTGGGCACCATGGTGTGCCAGTTGTTAGCCACCCTGAGTCCCTCTGCAGAGGTTGAGATAGGATGGGATACAAACGGTCAAAATAAATAAATAATTAACATATTGTTCATTTTATTGGTCTATGCTTATCTAATAAATCTTTGATCGGCTCTCTATTACTAAGCAAGCAAAGAGATAAAAAACAATAGAAACTGGAATAAACTAGAATTTTCATGTCTTCTTCAAGTGACCCTAGGCTTGCTGGGATGCGCTTTGGCAGGCACGAGGCACTGGCTTATCTCTTACGGCCCTTCCACACAGCCCTATATCCCAGAATATCAAGGCAGAAAATAAATAAATTGTGTGATCTCCAAGATCTTCTGGGAAGGCTCTCCTCTTGCTTCCACCCAAGTCACAAGCACAGTTGGTGGGAACAAGAGAGCGGACCTTCTCAGTGGTGGCCCCCCTGGCTCTGAAATTCTCTCCCTAGGGAGATTACACTGGCACCCACTTTGTCCACTTTCCGTAAAGACCTAAAAACATGGATGTTCCACTGTGCTTTCGATTAAACAGTTCCCAAGTTAATTTTGGCACCCTAGCTATGACACAAGATCTAGCCCTTGCGCTTTACTACAGTTCCCTGCCTATATATATATAGTGTTCTACTTAATATTGCCCTTCTACTTCTAATCTAGCAGTTCGAAAACATGCAAATGTGAGTAGATCAATAGGTACCGCTCCGGCGGGAAGGCAACGGCACTCCATGCAGTCATGCTGGCCACATGACCTTGGAGGTGTCTACGGACAACGCTGGCTCTTCGGCTTAGAAATGGAGATGAGCACCACACCCCAGAGTCAGACATGACTGGACTTAATGTCAGGGGACTACCTTTACCTTTTACTTCTAATCTGTCATCTGGCTTTTGCTCTTTATCCATCAGCCCTGTCCTTGCAACTGATTTGCATCAGCCCACCCGTCCGAGCTCTGTAATTGTTTACTATGTCAGACTATTGGTTGTTTGTTCGATTGTTGTTTCATTCTGTTTTTTGATGTTGTTTATGAATTGTATTGTATTATATTTTAAACTATGTTGATCAGGCTTGTCCCCATGTAAGCCGCCCCGAGTCCCTTCAGGGAGATGGTGATGGGATACAAAAAAAAAGTTATTATATTATTATTATAACTCCTATGATTCCATTGCATTGAGCCATGACAGTTAAAGTGGTGTCAATCTACACTAATTCTACTGTATAGATGCACTCAGGCTGTCTTGGATTATGCTTTTTTGTACAATAAAGCCTATACACGTCGCTTTGTGTCCCATTGTGAGAGAAAAGCAAGATAGAAATAAACATACAAACAAGCAAAAAAACCATATAAAAACAAATACAACCAGGCATATAGATATTCTTGCCAAAATGAAATACAGCCAACATGTCTTATTACTATTACTATTACTTCTCCTCCTCCTCATTCAACACTTTTTTGCACAGGCTCAGTCATTTTATCCATTTAAAAATCCACAATCTATATTAAGGTAGACCTATTATTAAGCCAATAGTTGAATTTTTGAGTTCTTCGTATCATTAATTTGAAATTTTATGTAGTACCTTATGGCATTCAATAGTTTAAAGCTTACTGTAGAATTTAGTAGAGAAATAAATATATAGCTAAAGATACATATAATTAATATATGTGTCAGGCCCCTTCTACACTGCCACATAAAATCTAGATTAACTGATCTGAACTGGATTATATGGCAGTGTAGAAGGGGCCTCAGTATCAAGAATGGCATTCAACATGCATAGTTCTGATTGTATCTGAACATTATTACCAATTTCCTTTTTGTTAGAATAAAACTAGAGTAGCTGGGCAAGGAAGTTCATAACAAATATTAATTTTCAAATGATGTGGGTCCTGTTCAACATCTTTATGAATGACTTAGATGAAGGGTTAGAAGGAATGATCAAGTTTGCAGATTACACCAAACTGGGAGGGACCGCCACTACTGCAGAAAACAGGAGCAGAATTCAAAACGATCTTAACAGATTAGAGAGATGGGCCAACACTAACAAAAAGAAGTTCTACAGGGACAAATGCAAGATACTCCACTTAGGCAGAAAAAATGAAATGCAAAGATACAGAATGGGGGACGCTTGGTTCGACAGCACTACATGTGAAAAGGATTTTGGAGTCCTCATGGCCAAGTTAAACATGAGTCAACAATGTCATGTGGCGGCTAAAAAATCCAATGGGATTTTGGCCTGTATCAATAGGAGTCTAGTGTCTAGATCCAGGGAAATCATGCTACCCTTCTACTCTGCCTTGGTCAGACCACATCTGGAATACTGTGTCCAATTCTGGGCAACACAATTGAAGGGAGACGTTGACAAGCTGGAATGTGTCCAGAGAAGGGTGACTAAAATGATCAAAGGTCAGGAGAACAAGCCCTATGAGGAGCTTGGCATGTTTAGCCTGCAGAAAAGATAGCTAAGAGGAAACATGATGGCCCTGTATAAATATGTGAGGGGAAGTCATAGGGAGGAGGGACCAGGCTTGTTTTCTGCTGTCTTGGAGACTAGGACAATGGCTTCAAACTACAGGAAAGGAGATTCCACCTGAACATTAGGAAGAACTTACTCACTGTGAGAGCTATTCAGAAGTGGAACTCTCTAGCCCCAAGTGTGGTGGAGGCTCAATGGCCATCTGTCGGCAATGCTTTGAATGTGATTTTCATGCTTCTTAGCAAGGGGTAGGACTGGATGGCCCATGAGGCCTCTTCCAACTTTATGTTTCTATGATGCATTTGCTTAGGCTACTTCTACATTGCCATATAAAATTCAGATCATCTGATTTGAACTGGATTATTTGGCAATGTAGAAGGAGGCTTAGATTCATATTACGCCAGGAAGAGCAAAGCCCTTGGTTAGTTTCACAGATAACTAAGCAAGAGTTTTGTTATATTAATTATTTTAGTGCTAAATAAAAACACATGGATATAGGCAAAGCTACTATTTATCTCATGAGCAGATAACATGTGTACTTCTAGGAAGGAAAAATGCATAGCCTCTTTTCTCCAATTCACAGGCCTTTTCAAACTCCTGGGTCCACTTGCATTTGGATACTTACTCAGCATAAAATGGCACAGGACCATTTGGATCACTGCGGCATTCAGCATATGCACATTGCCAGATCCATTTTTTATGACTTTGCATTTGGAAGTGGCCCAAAATTGACTCTCTCGCCAAGTAGTAAAAGGATTATTTGTTCCTTAAGTGGGATTTTGTATGGCATGTACAGGCCTGGAGCAGATTTCTGCAGCTGAGTTATAAAACCCTTAAATATGGGTCTTATTATAGAAATGCTGACATTCTTGTTGGAAGTGTAAGGGCTGCAAATGATTAGGCTTCAGCTGTAGTATAAAGCCTCCGATACTCTTGTCACATGGAGGCATACTGGTTTAGTGGTACCTACAATATTATGAACCCCTGTTGGTCTGATTGAAAAAACCCGATGACATTAAAACCTCAAAATTAAAACATTTAACTGTGTGTTAGCTTACTTGATGTTATTTCCTCTTTTGATTAAGAGAGAAGCAGAGTGAGTCACTGAAAATCTTAACATCCTGTCTGTGTCTTATAAGAATCTGTCAGGAATTATCCCCTCTCAGATTGTTTAATCAAGGCATTAGTACTTCTAGAACAGTTGCAATGCATATGCACACGGAAGATTCATCCCTCATGTCAGAGATCAGAACTGCATGCCGTATAGACAGCAGTTTTGAGGCAGGTGAAAAAGCAGTGCCACTCGACTTACAAAGGGGAGAGAAAGAGAGATGGCATATGTGACTTTACTATGTGCTGGGCATTAAAGATAAAAGAGGTGCTTGCTGCTTTAATTGACAAAATAGGGAAATGTGAATTTTAGAGTTGAAATCCGGAAAATACCTATCCCAGACAACAAAAAAGAAGTTATGGAACTGTTGCCAACTAAGAATGTATTTTCAAGAGAACAAGTACTAGAGAGCCAGTGATTCTGGGTCTGGTCACAGGATCACACGTGAAGTGACTACACATCTACCAAAGCAATATTTATCCTCCTTTATTTATTATTTATTTATTTACTGTATTTGTATACTGCCTTTCTCAGCCCGCAGGCAACTCAAGGCGGTTTACAGGGCAAAATTCAATGCCTACAATACCATAAATACAATTAAAAACATTAACATATAATAAAAAAACCAATGTGAGCACAACAGAGTCTTTGAAAGGTTTCCTTTCTATCTTGGACTCTTTCAACCTTGCCTTGGGTTGAGAGAGTCTGAGATAGAAAGTCTCTCTATATCTTGCCTTGGGGGCATAGGAGTAAGCTCCTAACCTGCAGAGTAGAGACACGTCCTGACACAGCTAGTGACACCCAGTGGCTTGCTTGTCAGAAGACCAGTGAATCCACCCTTCATTCTATGATCCCATTGCCCATCCTATGACAGTTTAATCTCACTTCAGGCATGGAGCCCACTGGATCCTAACCCATGACATAGATCTACTTCTGGTGGGACTCCATGTCTGAAAAGAGGTGAAACTGTCATGAGCGGGAGAACAGGCGGGGGGAGGAGGGGTGAAGCCGGGTAGTGATGCTTCCCTACCCCCATGGGATGAGGTAAGGGGCAGTGGGGACAATGGGTTCTCCCCCACCCTTGCCAGATCCACCATGATCCGTGGTGAATCTCCCCACTGTCACCCGCAAGTTAGACCTCGATGTGATGAGGTGCTTAGTCTGAACTTCAAAAAAGCTACCAAGAATGCTCAACCCTCACCCTGAAAATGTCAATATCCTAGATGGCTCCTTTAAAGTTCAAGCTAAAACCTGGAAAGGATTCACTGCTTACTGATACAGAAAGCACCTATAACCCCAAGCCAAAATCTGTATTCATACTGCAAGACTAAGGAACTCACTAGCCCATTGCTTGTGTCAGCTTGGAAAGGGCTGAGGAGCACACCTTGAAGTCAGGCATAATGCCTGGAGAGAGAGAGAAAGAACAATTTTCTATCTATCAACTCAGCTGCCCCAACCCACTCTCTCCTGGATGCTCAGTTGCCAGTCCCTGAATTATCATTTTTACTATATATAGTAAAACTTGTATCATATATACGGCAAGAAATGCTAGACGTTCAAACTGAGATCAGGAAAGGAAGAGGCACCAAGGATTATACTGCAAATATACATTGAACAATGGAAAACATCAAGGCATTTCAGAAGATGTTTATTGTGAGAGCCACTGTTCTGAGGTAAAGTGGTGACTGGGTATGGCAGCACCCATAAGGAACATCTGTCATAGTTACAATTTTCAGATTTATTATCATTTAAATGCCTATAAAAACTGTAATGTTTTCAGCATTATCTGATATGTGATAATTATTTTCTATACTTTAGATGATATTTGACAAATGTGCTTTCTATTCTGTAGGGCTTTTTTTTTGTTACTTATTGATTTTTTATATTTTTGCATGAGACAATACTGATAGAAAAACTCCTAAGATAACCTTCCCATATGAGTCCAAAGAGACACCGGTATGTAACACTAGTTTGATATTGGTCTTTCCCGCTTGGACTTATGAGAGTTGTTGAACATTTACAAAGGGATTCAGGTTGGGATAACCTGCACTAACAATTATTCCATGCAGCAACAAATCGAAGGTAATGAAGTCTTCCGGTCGTTTTGAATGCCTGGATGAAGAAATGTCAGTGGCTGGCATATCTGCCCCCCTAAGGAGACACTGGTGTTTTCCCCTCTCTGTGGAATGTTTTACTCTCAATTTATTCATGAGTTATATCAAAATTTCTAACTTTAGTCCCCAAACCTGCCCTCGACTTATACACAAGGTCAACTTATACATGATTATATGTGGTATTTGGAAAAATGTAGCATGAGCTTGGCTTATACAATATATGGAACTTGGAAAAATACATTACCCACTCCAACTACTTTTTGTCTTCTATCTAGCTTGAGGCATTTGGCAGAATAGTCAATGATGCCCCAAAAAATATAGCACTGTGTCTGCAATAAACATTGTACTAAAGCTTGAGCTGGCAAATAATTTGATTCAATCCTGTTTTCATTGTGTATGCCTACCCACAACAGGCAAGGTAAACAGCAGCTGCCTCCAGAATCAATCAATAGCAAAACAGAGAAAGGGGAAAAGCAATTAAGCCTGATTCACAAATTCACAAAATGTACAAATTGAATGCAAATATGCATAGGTTAGGAAAATTCTATCACCACCATCTATATATATAAATTTGTTAGGGGCATCCAACGAAGAAACAAAACTCAAAAAAAAAACCCCAACGAAACTTAACCAAAATTCCCATGCCCATAACACAACCCACAAGGTACAAACATATCTACTCAAAATGAAAAACAACACAACAACACACTCACAAAACGGCAAAACAACAAAACTCAAAAATCCCCCAACGAAACTTAACCAAAATTCCCATGCCCATAACACAACCCACAAGGTACAAACATATCTACTCAAAATGAAAAACAACACAACAACACACTCACAAAACGGCAAAACAACAAAACTCAAAAATCCCCCAACGAAACTTAACCAAAATTCCCATGCCAATAACACAACCCACAAGGTACAAACATATCTACTCAAAATGAAAAACAACTCACTCCAAGCCCCGTCGCGCTGCTTCCCGCACACACACACACACCCCCTGCCGCACACACACACACACAACCCCACACTCCATCACTCCCCCCGCCGCCGCACGCACACACGCAACCCCACTCCACCCGCCGCTGCACACACACACGCAACCCCACGCTCCATCACTCCCCCCGCCACCGCACGCACACACGCAACCCCACTCCCCCCGCCGCCGCACACACACACGCAACCCCACGCTCCATCACTCCCCCCGCTGCCGCACACACACACACAACCCCACTCCACCCGCCGCTGCACACACACACGCAACCCCACGCTCCATCACTCCCCCCGCCACCGCACGCACACACGCAACCCCACTCCCCCCGCCGCCGCACACACACACGCAACCCCACGCTCCATCACTCCCCCCGCCGCTGCACACACACACGCAACCCCACGCTCCATCACTCCCCCACCCCAATCTTACCTCCTTTTACTTCACGCCACCTCCAAACCCCACCCCGCCCCTTCCCGCCCTGTCAAAATCTAGGAAAGACAGGAAGGAAGGAAAGAAGGAAGAAAGAGAAAGGGAGGTAAAGAAAAAGGGGGAGGGAAGGAAAGTTAGAGAAAGAAGAAGAAAAGGAAAGAAAAGGAAAGATGGAAGGAAAGAAAAGAGAGACAGCAGAAAAGAAAGAAAAAGGGGGAAGGAAGGAAAGAGATAGAGAAAGAAGAGGAGAAGGAAAGATGGGAGGGAAGGAAGGAAGGAAGGAAGGAGGGAAAGAAAGAGAGAAAGAGGGAAGATTGGCCACAGCAACACGTGGCGGGTAAAGGTTGTTATTTCTATTATTATTATTATTATTATTATTATTATTATTATTATTATTATGCTATTGTTCCTATGAGACCCTGGGGGAATGGGAGAGGTGTCAGTTCCCAGAGGCAATGTATTGCATTATTGTTATTGTTATGATGGTGGTAAAATAAAAGGAAATAAAAAGTGAAAGAAGGAAGCAAACAGGGAGGGATGAAAGGCAAAGGAAGAAAGGGGGAGGGAATGAAGGAAAGAGAGAAGGATGAAACCAAGTAGTGAAAGAAAGAAAGAGGTAGAGAAGGAAGAAAGGAGAGAAAGGGGGAGGAAAAGGGGGAAGGAATAGGTAGGTACCTCTCTTTCATAATAGTCCAGATATCTACCTCAACTTTGATAAGTTTTACTATAGGCCACAGCAACGCATGGTAGGGCACAGCTAGTAGATCTATAAATCTGGCCATCAAAATTGAAATCATAAAAAAGTTGTGGCTCATGAGAAAAAAACAAATTATCCTGGATACCTGTTGGGGAAAGCTTGGGAATCACCTTTAGAATGTTTTGTTTACTTATGCAAGGCTTACATGACCTTGTTTCATTACCATAAGCATATCCTTAATTTTGGGTTAAAAGGTTTGCTCAAACATATTAAACTGCTTTTATTTTTTGTGGTGTAGGAATATTTCCCCATTCTCTTCATGTTACTTCTGCCTCTCTTACCAATGTTTCCTGTTAAAGTAATGTTTAGGGGAAAAAATCATTAACTGAGATGCCTGTACAAATCAGTATTTGGCATATGATACTTCAGAAATTATACCATAGTTGAAGAGGAAGAGCTTCTAAGTGTTGCTACTGATAAATTTGGGGAGGGAGGGGGTTCCTCACTGTTCCATATTTACTACTATGTATACATTCAATAGGATGACAAAAATTGTTACTGTGAATTATTCTCTCAAATCAAGGAATCGGGTGACCCTCCTGATGTTCTATTGACGTTCTATTGCAGTGGTTCTCAACATTTGGTCCTCAAGGACTTCACCTCCCAAGAGTTATCCAAACTGACTGTGACTTCTGGGAACCCAAGTCACAAACACCCAGAAAATAAAAGGTTGGGAACCTGTGCTCCAGTGCAATCCCCATAGTTTCTCACCATTCACTATGGTGATCCAGTATCTTAGGAACCAACAAGAAGGCCAGTTTGCAGGACCATAGAATACCTGCTATGATGATTTCGACTCTTGAGCTGGGTTGAATTTATTCCTTCAGTAGTTTAAGCTGGTATTTAAGGGAATTTTTAAATAAAGGTTTGGCTCAATACTTAACATTAACTAATAAAAACCCATGTGTAGAATTCCTTAGTTTCACATTAATCAATAATATACCTTTATTTTTCTGAAGGCAGAAAAATGACTGAAAGGACTAGTGCATAGAAAAACAGCACTACATTTGTGTTCCTAATTATTCCTGTATTCTTTGGGCGAACCTGCAATCGTATGGCCCTCCTCTGATTTAAGTTTTCTTCAATAAATAATCTCAGCTCTTTATAGATCATGAGTTCTGATGCATTAAAAATGAAAATCTGATTAGAATTTATATGTATACCAGAGTTGAAATGTTTACCGAAGCATATGTAAAATTAATTCTGTAAAGAGGTGTTTATTTTTCTTATTTATCTCAAAGTTTCGGTTTCACTTATTGTTCACCCATGTAAAGACAATTACGGACTTCAAACAAAGTGCTAATGCATATGAAAGACCACAGTCATTCATGTATAGGTCTAAACTGCTGTATTATAACTTACATCAAAAGGTGTTAATGGTTTCAATATTTATCTGCTGCAGGGAAGAAGAAGGCAGAATTTTTTTTATTTTTTTGCTAATGGTTGTCTCACCATTAAAATGAAAATCTTAATGCCTCTTATAATCAGAGGACAATTTGCAAATCATTAAGAGAAATGTAAAATTCCATTAAAATACAAATCAAGAGTCCCTCACTGGACTAATAATCTTTTTGATATTATTTTGCATCTCACTATTTCTGTTCCCAATATTCAGGCACCACAAATGATCAGTTCTTGAACATGCTATTTACCACAGCCTACTTCTTTAACGAGAGCCTGAGAAGTATAATCTGCTATTCAGAGCAGGTACTAATGAAGAATTCCATATATTCTAAAATTTAATTAAAACCCCAAAGATTTCAAATTAGATGCAATTTGAAATGCCTGGGGCAGAAATACATGCACTTGCGTGGCAAGGGTATCACGCTGAAAGTTGATACCGTAATTGGTCTTGATGTATTTTTGTGTTGCCAGGCTGAAGCGCAGAACTCATAACCATATAAAAATTCTCTGTAGATTACCTGCTCATTGAAAATGCCATCACTCAGGTAGTTCTCTACTAAATTACCATGCTACTAAAATGCACAAAGTGATTCGAAGAGAAGAGTGGCACAGCTGGTCGACGCTGCCAATGAGTTATGCATGCGCCAACACTGCCTTTTTTCTTAGTAAAATATGCTCAGTTGAATATTAAAATATAATTGGCATTCAACTTAAGTAGCTTAAACCATTTTGTTATCTTCTTTTAAACCGATTTGGCTCCTCCACAGTTATTTTCAAGGATGCGATTCATAAACTAATGACACCAACATATTCAGCTAGATCTGTGCTATTTTACATTTGTCATAAATAGGAACAGTTTCTACAGCCTTCTAGGGATGTTCTTTAACACTGGGCTCCTCTTGAACATCAAAGACCCAATTCATGGGGAAAAAAAGACAGTATGCCATTTATGTTAGTTCTTGCATATTTTATTCGGAAAAGAGGATGAGATGCAAATTTTCAGGGGAAAAAAGTATGCTTTTGTAGCTCAGAGACTATTTTTGTTATAAATACATTGGCCATTCTCACATTTATCATGAAATGACCTAGATGTGTGTGGGAAAAGGGCGTTTTGGGTCACATGGAGACTTTGTGTTAAAAAATGCAACGCTATTGTCAAATAACTTTTTCAAAGACTGAATTCATCAACTGAACATTTCTGTTACTATGGGCAAAGATTATAAATGGTATTTATTTTTTCCATTCATCTTTATATCTATGTAAACAAAACACAATTTTATAACTCATTAAGTGCTTAATATTCCAAGGTGATATGCTTGCGCAAACAGCACATAAATATACACATTCAGAGTGTGAAGAAGGACAAATATAATTCCTTTCCTTACGTGAATATTTTCAACTTATTAACAAAACACAACTTCTTACTGCTACAGCTGCCAAAGAGGAAATATTTAGTTTGGGATCACAATATGTTTGTCCAGCAACTGAGGGTATACAAGCCTACAGAGTAGTAACTCTCATAGAGTTGCCTTTGAGATTTACTGCTAAGTAAATGTGCAAATGACTGTAACATAAATATGTTTGATTCCAAATTTCCAAAAGAGTGCCGCCAGTCTGAATGATATGCAAATTGCATCAAAGATTATGATGACAAAAAAACTTTTTGGTATTTGTATAGAAGTTAAAGTAAGAACACTTTTCCTCACTATGAAGGGTGAAAAGTTAGTACGCATCATATCATATGCTAGAGACCAACAACCATTACAGAGATCTAAAGCCTTTTCATGGGCAATGGGGGCAATATTCCAAACAATATTCCAGAGCAGTGCTGTAATGTTCTAACTGCTAGAAGTAGCACCATTAATTTTTTTATATTATCAGTATGCAAATGATTTTTGTTGTGAAACAACTGGTAAACATTTCCTTTAGGAAAGAAATACTTACTAGCCTGTATACTTTCCCACCTTTAGAATAAATTATTTTAACTGTGAGTCTCCCAAACAAGATAAAATCTATTAATCCGTATTTGAATCCGGTTAGCCTGCTTCAAATTATAAAAGAACATTTAAAATAAATCAAATAATCATAATACTATTTTTGTCATAATACTACATATACAACATTACACATAGAAGTCTTTTTTTTAAAAAAAAAATCACCTCTAGAGAATGAGATTCAATAAATGTATTAAATTTCTTCTCCTCTCTATTATACCATCCCTTTACTGTGGAATTTACAGTTCTTTGAACAGAACATCTTTTCCCAGAAGCATTTTTTTTCCTCTGTGAAATCTGAGATTTGTTTAAAGGAGACTGAAAGTTAATGACCCAACTCCGGAGACATTTAATTGTGCCCAAGACCTGTGGAAGTCAGTGGAATAGGTTAGTTTCAATTAATTAAAGCACCATTTATTCCAATAGGACTTATGCATAGTGACCCATCCCCTAAATATGCACCAAAACTGAGCCCCCATAATCTTGTATCTTGAAAATCTGCTCAACGTATCTAAATTTTGAATAGTACCAACTAATTCCAGAGGAGACCATTGTGCAATGTTTTTATTGACAAAAAATAAAAACAAAATGCAAGTTAATACTCTGTATTTCAATTACAAATTGGCACTGGAACTTATTAGCAATTCTTTGTTCAAGTAGTATACATTTGTCCTGAGACGGTACATCCTTTTCAAAACCGGAAGAGCAAAACCGCTGCACTAACAATCCCAATTATGAAAGAGGACAGGGCCTCAGACATTAGAGAAGGGCGGTCTAGGGTTGAAAGTGTCTGCAAGGACCATCCAATACAACCCCCTGCCATGCAGGAGTATACAACTGAAGCATTTGTGAAAGATGATCATCCTATTTCTGTTTTAAAAGAAAGTCAATCCACCACCCTCCAAGACAGTCTATTTCCTTGTCAAGCAGCCCTTATAATAAAGAAATTGTTTCCAGTGTTTAGGGACAATCGTTTTCCTTATAACTTGAATCCATTGGTTCATATCCTAGTCTTTGGAGCAACAGAAAACAAGTTCTCTGCATCTTTTAAATGACATCCCTTCTGATACGTAAAATTGTTATCATGTCATCTCTCAGTCTTCTCTTCTCCAAGCTAAATGTACCCAACTCCATCAATCTTTCTCAGAAGGCTTACTTTTCCAAAGTTTGATAATTTGGTGACCCTTCTCTGGACTTGGTCCAGGTTGTCAATGTTCATCTTGAACTGTTGCACCCAGAACTGGACGCAGTAATCAACATGAGGTCTGACCAAAGCAGGATAGTGGTATTGCTACTTCCTTTGATCTGGACATTATGTCACTGCAGCTTGGAAATGAATGGCTTCTTGCCTGTTGGATCACACAGTGATGTAGCGAATAAGATCCTTGAGATCCTTTTCATAGGTACTAGCTTTCACTAGGTGACCTTGGTCAAGTCACACTGTCATCTTCAGAGGACAGCAGAGGATAGCAATGGCCAAACTGATCTAAGCAAATCTTCCCACAAAAACTATGTAACAGGTTCATCTTACAGTTACCACAACTCATAAACATTTTGAAGGAATACAACAAGAAGTAAACATTGGTTTGAACCCTATTGGTAGTTGACCACTAGTGGACACTCAATAAATTAAGAGAAATGATGTAAGCATTGACTCATCATTTAACAACTAATTCAGAGTTTCTACTTTAGTTGGTGATACTAAAAATCTTCAGATGAATTAGTACAGTGTCCATTCTTTTGTGGAATAAAAAAATAATTTCTCCCGGAATTACTAATGTCGCCAGTAGACTAAGTTTTGTCACCATATTAAACCTGCCACTTACTTAGATCTAGATGTACTTTCTAACTTGTTTGGGGGGTAAAAGAAGGCTAACCACAACTTTGTTTATTATTTTTAGTTCCATTTAAAGTCTGCCTTTCCTACAACAAAACATGGCTGGTCAGAGCAAATCAAGGCACAATTTACTACCTGAACACTATGCTGAAATGAACAAGGGAGTGACGCTATCCCCTACTCAGCTAGCATAGGATCTCCTGAGAATATAAACACCCTACCTCCATCTTGTTCCAATCTAATCAAAGACTCAAGGTACACCTATTGATATGGCACTGACAGCCATAAAGTCAAAATGTACATTCTACAGTGCGCTGTAGCAGCTGTAAAAATCCAGGGTAATTGCTGATCACCTACAATCACCAACACGCCATTTTTCTGTTCTTAGTTCTTCGGAAACACTCTTGTTAGTGCCTCAGACTCTCTCTTTTTGTACCTAAAGTTTCCACCCAGAGGAATTAGTTCACCCAAGTTTATAATTGCTCTGGCACACCAGAATTTCTAAATTCCTCCTTACCCTTGACAGAAATCCCTTCTGACTTAAGTTCTTCCTTCCTATGTTACTTGAGTTCCTGAACATCTCCTTATTTTCCATGCAGTTCTGAGTTTACATGAATCTCACAATTCCCCATTCCCATATAGGGCCTGAAAGAAGCATAGGTGATGATATGCTTTATTACCTTTCTTTAAAATGTTATTTCCTTTGCCATTTCCTACTGCAATTTTCTCATTCCTTCTGCCTTCTCTGAAATGATATGCTTCATAGTGGCCCATTTAGTTGCTGCTGAGTTATATTTTCCTAGTGAAAAATCTATTTTTCTTTCAATTTTCCAAAAGAAAAAAGGAGTTTTCTTAGTGCTTTCTAGGCATAAAATATCAAGACTATTTCCCATCCAAATATAAACAATTCCAGCTATACATATTTCTCTCCTGCTCAAGTTTGGGTTTACTTTTCCAGACTTCAGCAGTGTTATCAAACAAAACAAAACTCAAACAAAACAACAACCCAAAAAACTCAACTTTCTATTTGCATTTACAAATATTCTGCTCACGATGAAAACAAGGCTCATAGGCTCAAACTGAGAGTCTGTGTGGTATAGTGGATTGAGTGTTGGACAACAACTCTGGAGACCACATGCCCATAGAAACCCACCAGTGATTTTCGGTAAGTTATTCTTCTCAGTGTCAGATGAAGGTGAAGGCAAACTTCTGGAGGAATCTGGATGCTTGCGAAATGACATCTTGGCCAAATTATCAAGTCAAAATAGTTAAGAAAGTGATTTTTCCCTAACAATACTCCATTTAGGCCCTTTCCACACAGCTGTAAAAATCTAACATGAGCTTTGAACTGGGATATATGACAGTGTGGACTCAGTTATTTCAGTTCAAAGTAGATATTGTGGGTTATTCTGCCTTGATATTCTGGGTTATATGGCTGTGGGGAAGGATCCTTAGTTATAATCTTTGTATCCTTGAGTAAGATTTAAAGTCTATCCCAGTATTTAGATCAGCACATCTGTAAACTATATTCCTGCAAGAAAAATCTTTGTTAGGCTCCCCCCCCCCCCCCGAATAATAAACAGGACAAGAATTTTCCAGCAAATAGAATTTTGCTGTTAAAGATCTTCTAGATAAGCTTGAACTTCAACATTTATCTCATATGTGGTCTTCAACCTGCACCCCCAGACACTTTGGTTGAACTTTTTTTGCTACACCTAGTGTGACGGCCCCCAAAAGAGATGCAGAAGAACAGGGAAATATGCCTTACTATAGAAATAATGTCCTGCTTATTCTATGAGAAGGTGTGGAGTCTGTCAGCTGTCTTATTAACTCTCAGACATAACAGATTCCGTGAATGTACTCTACTGGCTGCTCAAAAGCAATGCTGAGAGGTAGGACTAATTTCTGTTCGTTAGTTGCCAACATATTTTTGTCAGGGGGGAATGGCTGCAGAGGTAAAGGCTCTGTCTCTTGGGAATGCACTCAGACCTAGGGTCTTAACAACTTTAATTAACATTTTTATCTAGCATACTATTTGGGGCAGGGGGAGTCTGTCTCCTGTGTTATGTCATCTACAGATTGATCTGACCTTAAGAGCTCTCTTTCTTTTACTAAAGAATCAGAAATTAATGTAATCCTTCTGAGGCTGGATTAGCAGGGTCTTCTCTTTCTCTCTGACCACAGAAAGAGGTTCCCAAACAAGGGTAGGAGAAGCACACACTCCATGGGAGCCAAGTGATAGCACAAAGAGGAGAGGAAGAGGTGAAAACATTGCCCTGGCCATCTCTTGTCCCTTTCAAGCACTTTATGGATCTTGAACATGTGAGCCAAAGTTATTTGGGAAGCTGATCATAACTTTTCTCATGCTGGTCAAAGGAATGACTACAGCTTTAGAGCTAGAAGAGATCCAGATAATGAATACTCAACTCGTATATTATTTTTTTCAATTGCTATAATCTACTTATTTAGTAGTTGGTGGGAAGGGTATCTATTGTTGAAAGGAAGTACAGCATATTTTAAAATAAAGGGTATGTCATTTTTGTGCCAGTCTTTCATTTCCCCCCTCTTATACTACTTCTGGATGTATTATCTGAATTAAGTGTCTGTTAAATGCAATTATATACATACAAGTAGTGCATCTTCCCAAATGTCTATAATGATCCTTACAGAATTATTCAGGTTTTTTTTTTAAAAAAAAATCATTTGCCACAAATGAAAATGCACACAGGAAAGTATTATTATTCGCCTAAAACGATTAACACACTCACATGTATGCTGATGACACTTGGGACAGTAGAAACTTATTTGTTTTTCCCACTTCTTAGGCTTATATTCTGTATATTTGCCATTAGTACAGTAATAATTTTCACTTTTGCTGTAATTTTAATGTTTTGAATTTTCCAGGATATAATTAGGTCCCATGCTACATGGCCATTTCAATTTTGATACTTAGATCATTTTCACAATTACCTTTGTCATGCTTTATAGAATTAAGAGGGTTAAAAGAAGTCATATTTTTTTAAAAAAACCTTGATGACGCCAGATCTGGCTTTCTGCGCTAATCTGCCTTATCTGCCTTAATTTAATTTTCTTTATCTCTGTAGAAAGCTGCTTGGACTTCCCTACCTTCCTAACTCTGATGATCAAAGACCTCATCGAAACATTTTCAGCACTGTGCTGTATCAGTGTAACACACATTGGATAATCTTGCAAACACTGCCATTAAGCAAACTCAAAAGCTTGGCTAAATGAAATTTAAGTTGTAAATATTTATTTATTACCTAGGGGAAATCACCCAAGAAAGACACTGCATTTTCAAAGCCTAATTATAGCTGCACCACAATACTAAAATAATTTGAATTGCCACTGTTTTCAATGGTCCGTACCTCAAACACTTAGTCCTGAATCAACAAATGAACAACTTCAAAATTGACATATGGGGCTAAATCCCATTTTATTCCTACTTTGAGTGAACCCACTAAAATCAATAGGATTTAAGTTCTGGTTTTGGCTGTTTGCAGCTGATTTTTGCATGATTCAAACTCTCTTACTCTAGGAACCGACACCTCCAATCATACTGAACTCTCCACCCAGGTGCCAATCAGATCAATACTGTGTGAAGTGCATCAATTGAGAATGTCTATGGAAAAGTGAAGAAAAGAAGGTAATTCTGCCCTCTGCTTCTTATCTATTTGATTTTATTTATTTATTTATTTATTTTACAGCTTTTATATTCCGTCCTTCTCACCCCGCAGGGGACTCAGGGCAGATTACAGTGTACACATATATGGCAAACATTCAATGCCAATTTTAACATACAACATATACAGACATACACAGAGGCTATTTAACTTTTTCTGGCCACCAGGGGAGCTGTCGCTTTCATCGTCCATCTGCGACACTGATGAAGTACTTCTGCATTCTCCGCATGCTTTTTTGCTGGAGTGCTTTGTTGGAGTCTTTTTTATGGCCTCATAAATTAGTTAATTTAGCTTCCCCACACTTTAAGGTGGTACCTAATTTTCCTACTTGGCAGATGCAATTGTCTTTCGGGTTGCAAAGGTCGACAACAGGCTACACCATTGGTTGGAAACCCACTCCAACCTGGGCTGGCTTCGAACTCATGACCTTTTGGTCAGAGTGATCCTAATACAGCTGACACTCAGCCAGCTGCGCCACAATCTCGGTGCCTACACTCTAGTTCCAGTGCCTATAACATGGCTATATCTTTGATAAGTAGCAGATGGATATATTTAAGTGGTGGTGAAAGAATGTGGTAAAGCTGGGATATCCAAGGCCTATGTATATTTCCAGAAGTTATAAGATAATTATGTAAAGAGAACCCTTTTCTTGACATCAGTGGCTTTTGATCCTGAGTTATCTGCAATGGTCTCTCCAGCCTGATGGAGATGAGCTCTGATGCTTTGAAAACACAAATAGAAAGCCTTGAAGGATATGGTCCAAATAATGAACTGTCATGGAAAGAGGGTGCAAATTTTACAATAAAGACCAATTGGAACCAGAGTTGCAGGGGATGCACCCTAAGATAGACTAAGGCAACAACCAAATGCAAACTGATGAGGCTGAGCTGATATGGAAAATGAGGTGGAATCAAAGGTTGGATTCTAGACTCCACTAGAAAACCATTGCTAGGCTAGGAAATAACTGAATTTCATGGATGGCCAACTTCATTAGGTCCATGGGCCAATTTTTAATTTGTATGTGACTCTTCAAGGTCTGAATACAAAATACACCTCTAAATTAACCCTCAAATAGCCAGAAATTCATTTCTATTTTTCAAAAATCAGTTTTAATTGGGTTAAACATTGTAGAAGATCAAGATGAAACACTGAACCTGTAGATTCTAAAGCTACTAAAACATCTGATCAGGCTTCTGTACAGCAAATAAGAAAAGATCAAGAGAGAAATCTCCTCTCTGGAAGCACAAGTTGCCAACTCTGCCCACACATCTGCTTGGGAAATACCATAGAATCTAATCACCCCACCCACAATATTAGTGATAACATCACTTATGTGACACATACCATCCTCTGCCAATAATGCTTCTCAGCACTGTACATTAGGAAAACTGGCCAGTCTCTGGGCCAGAGGATAAATAGACCCAAATAAGAAATTGGGAATGGGAATACATAAAAATCAGGCACAGAAAACTCTAATCTTCCTGGGCATTCCATCTGACCTCACAACAGCTGTCCTTTAACAATAAAAACTATAAAAACTACAAAAAAAGATGTGAAGCAGAGGAATTGGAATATATCCACCAACTCAAAATCTTCAATGGGGGCTGGACAGAGACAATGGTTTCTAGCCATATTATAACACTAGTTAATAACATCAGTTCATCACATCTCTTTTCTGGTTCCCAGTGAGCATCACACTATATTACAATAACTCCCTCAAACAATTCATATGGTTATCTACTCATCTTGCCTCAAGCAACATCTTACCTCATGTCTTTGTTCCCCAATGACCATTAATACTCAACTTCTCACTTCATCATCACACCCACATGTTTCACATTTCTATGGCTAGTCACAGTTTGGCTATACAAGTCTGCTTCTAACTACTATACTCTATGAATCTTAGAAAGTAGACTTAATCTATGAAAGCTTATGCTACTAGCTTTGTTCTATCAATTAGTCATAAAAGTGCTACAAAATCCCTTTGCTTATTGATATTCTAGACCAGTGTTTCTCACTGCTCCTCCAGATGTATTGGATTTCAGCTCCCACAATTCCTAATAACTGGTAAACTGGCTGGGATTTCTGGAAGCTGAAGTCCAAAACACCGGGAGGAGCAGAGTTTGAGAAACACTGTTATAAACTAACATGGCTATATCTTTGATAAGTAGCAGATGGATATATTTAAGTGGCGGTGAAAGAATGTGGTAAAGCTGGGATATCCAAAAATTGGTTAATAAGAAAGGGGGGTGTATGTAACTTTGAAAGCTGACCTGCAAAACACGACCAAACTGTCATACTGAACACAGTGTCAGGTAATTTGGGTTTTTATGTACATCAGAGGACAATGAGATAGAAGATAGTAACATGATAGGAACAATATAAATGTGCTTGTTTATTGTAGAAATGAAGGGTTGCAATAATGTAAGGCATTCATAAAACTATATTGTACTTCTTTGTTGTTCTCCACCCTTCAGTTACTCTGTGGGTGAATTTCTATTTCTGTTCTACATAATCCTAATATGTCAGAGCACATCCAATCTCCCAAAATGTACCAGCACTGCAGTTGATGGACACAGGAACTCAGTCATCATGATACATACACAGTGGCTCAAAATACTGTATCATTATTTTAATGTTCTAGTTTGAATTTTGCCCTTATTAAGGCCAAAGTTAAGTTTAGTATAACATTTCCAAAAAAGATTCTCTAAAAACACAAGACATAATTTTGACAGAAATAGTTAATGACAAAAAATGGATTGGTAAAAATATTGCACAATATTCACCCTACAGTAGGACTGAAAATGGCACATCTAATTGAGAGTACTAGATCTATTCCTTTCCAGAAATACATTTTAGCTTTAGCTGTAATTTTTAATACTTATTATTGAAGAACTGGTTTTGCCAAGACTTTGCAATTAAATTGAGGGTCAACTTTAGCGTCTATGTTTCCTTCTGCTCCTTCCCATTTCAAGAGCCTCTTTTGCTCTTCACATTACAAATTGTCAAAAAGTACAGTAGTTATCAGCTTCCTGCTATGTAAACTGTTCATGCTTGCCATGCAGTGACCTCTCTGTATTGATTCAAGACATCTGACAGTCTGCATCCCTGTCTTTAAATTCATGGGTGTCTTCTATGTCTTCCGGCTCTTTTGATCAGCCCTTCTTCTCACCTTACTCACTTTTTAGAGGGAGCTACATAAAGCAACAGACCTAGATTTTCACTGCCCCTGAAAAGTAGTTCACTGGCTTAAACCTTTTAAGAATTAAATTTTTCTACCAGCTGTTACTTTCCCACTTAATTCGAGTACAGAAATTGCTATCCTTTCATAATCAATAAAATGGCATCTGAAGGTTTTAAACCCTCCAGCTTCATCTAATGAAGCTCAACCATTTTGAGCCTTAATTTAAAGCAAAGGGAAAATATAGAAGTTTGTGTCAATCCTGGTGCTTTAATATTTTAGTAACCATTTTGTTTTTAAACATTAGAAAGCTGCTTCCATTGCATGAAATAATGACTTTGACTTAACCATGACACTAAGATAGGGAAGAACAGAACTTGAATATGAATTCTGAAAGCAAAGTGCACTATTATTTTAATATTTAAGAAAGAAACCAAATTGTAGGCTCTTGATTCTTACCACCTTATCACATGAGGTGATTTTAGCATCCTAGGATGCTGTCAGGACACTTCCTCCTTGGAGCCCCGCGCCGCCCACCACATGACATACAGCAACTTCTAGTGGGGCTCTGAGGAGGAAGTGTCCTGACAGCGTGGCAAGATGCTTCCCTCAGAACAGTGGGGCCAGCACCGGGGGGGTGGTAGACATGCAGTGATGCTTCCCCACATTGGATGGGGAAGTGTCACTGTGGGCAAGGTGGGGTGCTGGGATTTCCTCGCTGCCCCGCCGATTTGTCACAGAGCCTGACAAATTCGGACTGGGGGGACCTCATCCATGTGATGAGGTCATTTGAAGTTTCAGACTGTAGCAATTTCGGGTATTAGTTTACACCAGTGGTTCTCAACCTGGGGTCCCCAGATGTTTTTGGCCTACAACTCCCAGAAATCCCAGCCAGTTTACCAGCTGTTAGGATTTCTGGGAGTTGAAGGCCAAAAACATCTAGGGACCCCAGGTTGAGAACCACTGGTTTACACCGAATCACAAAAATAGGAGTATTATCTTAAGAACTCTTGACACTTGGCATTCCATGTTTATGGTCAAACAAAAGCAACCATGAATGACTTTTTCTTGTGTTACTTTTGGATGATATTTTCAGATGCTTGCTAGTTCTCAGACCTGCTATGGTTCAGTTGATACAGGATAGGAGAGTGATCAAATATCTATTAACGTTCTTCCATATTAGTAAAACATATACTTTAATAGAGATTTGTATAGTAGTTTGAGTGTTGGACTATGGAGACCAGGGCGTGAAAACCAATTAGGTGACTTTCAGTGTGTCACACACCCTCAGCCATAGAAAACCCTGTGACTGGTTAGCCTTAGGGTTGCCACAAATTGGAAATGACTTGAAGGCACACAACAACAACAACAACAATAACATATGAGAACTGCTTGCAATGGATGAGAGGCCAAACATTAGATTGAAAAGTCTTATTATTCATGTGCCAGGAATTCATTAGATACTGTTTTCATATAAGCGGCTCAACAAATAAATGAAGGATTGGGTACAACAGATAAAGAAAAATCTGACCATCAGCTTTCTGATAGTCTTATTTAAATAGAAATGATGCAGCAAGTGAAAAGGCCTGCTTGGCCTTTCTTAGCTTGTTCATTTACTTTGAGTTCTGCTGTCATTTTGAATTGCCTTTAGTCACTTCAACTAGCCAACTATTCTCGTGTTTAACGTTGAGATGGAGATGTGTCTGAGAAAAGCATACATGCAGGTGTTACTGGAATGTGTTGAGAAATCAAATCAAGGCAAACAATTCAGACTGCTTTATGCTCATAGTAACAAGATAAAGAAACATAAAGTAAAGCACCGCTGAACAGTTCCACCTGATTATAATAGGTTTTTAAAAGAGAAAACTAGTGTGAATGCATCGTGACATTGTGAAGTTAGTTTTCTTTTTGTGTAAGGGAAAGAAAAGGATTAAAACATCCAGTTTTTTTCACTCCATTTTATTGGATATGCCCTTTCCGACATCTGTCAGCTGGTCTGCAGAATCCATGTTTTCAGGGTGTGATCATATATAGCAGCACATGGATATTGGAACCATATGAGTGTTGAAAGCTTCACATTTCCTTCCAAGTGGCTAAAGGCAATTCAGCCAGGTATTAGTGAGTGGAGGAAATATGTATTTGGTTGCACTCATATTTGTCCTCTTGTGAAATGTGGAGTTGAGTGTAAAACAATCCACTTTAAAAAAAAACAACAACCAAGAGTTGCCATTTGCATTAATGAAACCCGGCCACTCAAAAAGATGGAGCCTCCCCAACATAAGGGCCTGAAAGTGCCTTAAAACTTCTCCTCAACTATGTCTGGGGAGGCAATGCTCTCGGTCCCATCTTCATCACAGGTATGGCTGGCGGGGACGAGAGGGCCTTCTCAGTGGTCACTCCTTGGCTATGGAACGCCCTCCCTAAAGATATCAGATCGGCCCCCTCCCTTCTAACATTTTGAAAGAAGGTCAGACTTGGCTCTGAGCATGCATTTCCAAATACAGTGTAATAGACATAGGGAAATTGAATGGTTGGACAATGTGTTTGGATAATGTTTTTAATAGGAGTCCTTAATGTTCATGTTTTTATGGCTTTTGTTATGATCTTATTATACGATTGTTTTTATTGTATTGAAATTGTATTTTATGGTCTTGGCACCAATTTTAAACCGCCTGAAGGCTGAGAGGGACGGTATATAAATATAGTAAATAAATAAATAAAATAAATAAATAGTTGCCATTTTCTATGACTACATCACTCTGCAGCCCCACTAAGATCCACATAGACAAAAAATTAAAAGTCGCAATGTTGGCATTGGTAAGGCTTTCTTATGAAAAGTAGGAGGAGGATAAGAATCTTGCACCCAGGAGTTCCTTTACACATCACAACAAATATGTGTGAAAACCCTTTAGCCTTTAATTCCACACTAAATGTTTTCTGGTGGGATGGACAGGAGGATAAAAAGCAACTGCAATGAAAAAGATTTGTTAGCAGGGCTCTGTGTACGTGGACAACAAGCCTTGTGGACAACACAACACCGGGGACTTAAATTAAGCCACAGCAAGGAAACATTTTCTCTAAATTAGAGGTTTATGCACCTTTTGCACTATGACCTGACTGAACAACACAGCAAAGAAAAACGTAGGCTTCCAAAGGGTCTCATTCTGAGGTGACTGCTGCATGCTAGAGTAACAGCATTGCCCGAGGGCTGCTATTAGTCACAGGCAGAAAGAAGCCCTTTTTGGTACCCAATTTTCTTTTCATTTCTTTAACAAACCAGCTGGTTTGAAAATGTACTACTCTCATTTTACTGAGAAAGAGAGCCTCAGGATATTTTCCAGTTGCTAAGCCTATAAATTCATTGACGGCAACACTGAATCCAGGATCAGGCCATTCGCAGAAGAATTCTGTTGATGTGTTCATCCCTTCTTTCTATTAAAATTGCTCTACAATTTCTTTCCAGATAATAAGTTCTCTTCATATTTTATAGTGGGATCCTTTGTTTCATTAGGGCAGTGCTCTTATTTAACTAACAACAGTCAATTTTTTTCTACCTGCAAATATTCCCTAACTCACCTGTTTTTATTTGACACAGAGAGTTTATGAGAGTAGCATATTTGAAGGAAAATAAAGCAAGGATATTAAATAAATATTTCAGACCACACTGAGCATTATTTGTTCAGATGATGACTTCATCTTTAGACTGTTTAATCTAATAAAATGTCTTTTATGTGAAATTTTGTATTTTTAAAAAAGTATGGTTTGCAACTATTTATCAATGTTAGTCATCAAATAGATTACCTAGCTTTTCTATGTTGCACTCCTTTTTCCAGCATAAAATATACACACCTACTTAGTCCATATTCTAATAAATGAATCGGGAAGGGGGGTTCCCTATTGAAATTCCATATATTTATCTGAAAAAAATTGATTCCAAAAATAGATCAGTGATGTAAACAAATGGTCATTAAACATTTCAGTTTTCAGTTCCATGGGAAGATATATTTAATAATAACAAGAATATATATTTTTAATTTATTGTATCAGAAGCGAACCAAGGGTACAGTTGTAATGTATTTTAAAAACACAAAGTTTGCAAACTTGGCATTTTATTAAATGTCCTTTGACCAAAGCTGGCCACTTGGCGTGCCTCTGGTGTTGCTATAAGGAGGTCCTCCATTGTGCATATAGCAGGGCTCAGGCTGGATTGTAATAGGTGGTCTGTAGTTTGCTCTTAATAATAATAATAATAATAATAATCATCATCATCATCATCGTCATCGTCACCATCACCATCATCATCATGGACAACATCCTTTCAGACAGCCAATTTTCTCACACCAGAAGCGACTTGCAGTTTCTCAAGTCACTCCTGACACAACAAAAAGAAATCATAATCATCATCTTTATTTAAATCCTCCCACCATCTCCCAAAAAGGAATCGGGGAGACTTACAAGGCACTACAAGTGTATAATATAATATAAATGGTACATGAGTATAAAAACAATATCACACAAAAGTTATTAAAAAACCCCCACTATTAATACATAAAATAAAATAAAAACACAGTTGAAACTAGCTGCCTTCAGACTGCAACTAAAGTGTCAAAGTGTTAACCTCATATGGGCCCATTTCAGCCTACTTGAGGCCAAAAGCTTGCTTAAAAATCAATGTTTTTAGACTGGATCGTAAGGAGCCAAAGGTGAGAGCTAACTTAATCTCTTTAGGGAAGATATTCCAGAGCCAAAGAACCACTACAGAGAAGGCTCTCTCTCTTGTCCCCACCAACCGTGTTTGAGACGGTGTTGAACCAAGAGAAGGGCCACCCCTGACGATCTCAAAGTAACGTTCATAGAAAGAGATGTGGTCTCAAAGACAGGTTGTATCCGAATCATATAGGGCTTTGTAGGTAACAACCTGCACCTTGAATTGAGCCCAGAAAATTGTTGGAGGCCTATGGAGCTGCTTGAGTAGGGGCCAGGCATGTAGCCGGGGGGGGGGGGGGGGGCTTTGGGGACTTCAGCCCCCCCCCCCCCCCGAAATTCTCATAGTGGTCTGCAAAAAGGTCTTAGTGGTACATTATTTAAACTGTTATATTCATTCATATCATGATCTGATCACCATGCTCAATATATCTCATATGCATGGGGGTATTGGGGTAATGATACAAAAGGTTTGCTAGGGTAGACCCTCTTTCACTCAGACTCAGCCCCCCCCCCCCCCCGAATCAAAATCCTGGCTACGGGCCTGGTAGGGGCATAGTATGTTCCCTACAGCTAGCTCCAGTTAGTAATTTATTTGGTGCAAAAATCCTTCCAGTACAATAATCCACACCTGTTTAATGAAAATACCTGTGATTTCAAATAGGAAGTATTGAAAGCTGACAGTACAAAGAATTCTTTATCACATTTTAAAGGGATTCTTTATTAGTGACAACTGAAACTTAAGTCTTAGACATAAATTGACTCTTCATTTCCTCCTTTCTATCAAAGGACAGTCATACTAATAGGTTAATATCAATCAAGAGTCCCTTTAACTATCAGAAAGTAGGTTATCAGGCTTGGTCAGCTATTGTATTCCACTTATTCCCAATCCCTCCCTCTCTAAAGTCTTTTAATAATAATGTTAAGTGATCTCTTATAGCACTGTAATATTCTTCAAAATTAGAAATGTTCAGAATGACTTGCATAAAATGAGCAATTAAAATAAATGATAAAAAGTAGAATATTGCAGTGAGAGCAACTGTGCATGGTCATTTCCAAAATTAATTATCATAATGCTCACTGTAAAATCAGAAAATGGGAAGACAGCATGCAGGGAACAGGCTTCCCACAGGAGAACAACAAAAGAGAACAGGAGAAATCCAGCAGTCCTGGTGTAAATTCCCCCAAATGTTTTGATGGATGAGTCACTGACCCACATTCTGCCATGAGTGATACCAGAGCTTGTAATTACCTGTTTCAGTCTATGAATTTTACCTAGTAGATAATGCTCTGATACAATAGAAAACAAATGCTACCTTTAAAAGCTCTTCAAGGTCTCTGAATGGCAAATAAGATTCTCAATATGTGCAGGCTTAAGATGAACTTGGTGTACAGTTAGGTTAAACCTATTTTTAGTTCAGAGCAGACTGTTTTTAGTAAGACAGAGCTGAGAAAATAATCTCTCAATGGGATTTTTAAGTTTCTAGGAAATGGTGGAAAAGCCCAAATGTTGTTCATGAGTGTTGGGTGAAGCCTATATTCTAAAGAAATGTATGTATCTAAAATATAACTGAGCTAGTTTATTTGAAGGCTTTTTAATCTCCCGAGACCACACAACAACGAATGCTACAGGTGAGAGCTATTTGATAGTCCCTATAAATAGAGGCCAGGGTAAAAGCAGCCAAGGCTTCGCATGTGTGTGTGCATTTGGGGGGGGGGGGGGGGGTGGTCTGGGATTTTTAAGGCCAGTCTGCTCATTCATGATCTCTCTTCTAAGAGTTCAGTGTATACTTTTTCACTTCCTTGTAGTGAAAAGTGAGGGTCTGGAATGGCCTCTTTAGGTCCTGGTATCCAGACAGCTGTGAAGGAAGCTACCTTTGGAACTAACCTCCCCAGCCCTTATAAAGTAATGGGATTTGGGAGGGAGTGCTCTGGGTTGGCTTTCCAGGAAATGACTGGCTGGATGAGCAACCCATAGTTTGGACTGCTCTCAGGGTCTCATCCACGGGACAAACTCAGGCGGTGATCATGGCCTGACATCTGGTATCAGGTTGCTTTCCCTAGTTCTTTGTTCATCTCCAGATACAATTTACTTAGGGCACTTCCAGACAGCATCCAAATTTGGATTAAATACGTGGGTTTAAAAATTGCAGTACCTGATAGCAAGTACAGGCACAGACCTGTCAATCCTGGAAAATGGTCTTCCACCACCCTGGCACCTTTCTTTGTAGTGGATTTTACAAGACGGGACAGGGGACATCCGGTGGAAAGTTGGTTTTTTTAATTCTCCACAAGATGTGTTGGATCATATATGTGCTCATGCGGATATCTAAATGTACACACAAGTAGATTTCTTATCTCTCTCTTCAACAAACTATAAATTCAAGCTCTATTTAATATAATTAATATAATTAAGATCAGAACAAAGGAATGGTTTCAGAGATCTAATTGTAACTGCATTCCAATTGTGCTTCTGTTTAGCCACCAGTGTGTCTGTAGCTCCATTTTTTTTGTCAGCTGTTATGTGCTTTGGAGCACGATGATGCACTTTGGAGCATGATGATGTGCTGGAGCAATCCACACCAGAGTATAGGAAGTCACATGTTTCCCATGACTGCAGTGATATAGTCATGTGAATATGCAATTTTTTTTTTTTACCAGAATTGTGTTTTAAGTGCACCTTTTAAACACGTACTTTTCAGCTGAAAATGTCATTTTAGCACCACGCTTTTATCCTTGTTACTTCTAGTTTTTAGTGCATATGTAGAAGGGCCCTTACATAGGTCAAATAAAGTGGCCCTAATTTTCTTGGTCTGGTCTCATTATTTCCTAGTTGGTCACTACATCTTGTGTCCCCCCTTTCCTCCTTACCCATCTCTTCCTTTTGCCACATATATATTTAATGGCATTTATTGGTTTCAAAATTAATATCTCTAGAGTTTATATCATACACAAAGTACTCCTATACTCTTAGTATATGTCATACGGTTTTGCTAAGTTCTGGATCTCTCAAAATTTGGGAATGTAAGTATGAAGCTCCTTACTGTTTCAAGATTTTATGCAGCTGGGTTGAAGGTGACAGAGAAGAACAAAGACTTTTGCAGTGAGCCTTAAAACTCTCTAAGTGGTCAAATAGAAGGTAGTGGCAGCCTTTTTTGGGATGGTGTGTGGTACTTACTGATACTCAAGACACACCCATTTTAAATCTTCTCAATCCCGGGGGGGGGGGGGGTTGAGAAGGGCGGGGTATAAATGTTGTAAATAATAATAATAACCAGGATGTCATGTTTTAATTTTAAAATCTTGCAATAAATTACACAAACTAAATGTAAACATCAGAAACTCACATGGCTTTGGGGAAATGTCCCCTCCCAAAAAAACACCCAGTATGACACTAATCAATATACAGACCGTGCTCAAAAAGTGGATGGTGGAAAGGAGGTATTGGAAGCTTCTCTATCATCCGTGGCTCACAGAAGTACGCCTGAAGCCAAGCTGTGCACTGTTTCAGTGGCTCTGTCATTTCTTCTATGGCTCCGATTACCTCGCAAGACACCAAAGTCTCTGTAATACTGTAACAAAAACAGAAGTTTGATATGTTTTAAAATACTACTGTAAAAGAATTGTTAGTATGGTATAAGCAAATTCCATGCTGAGTGAATCTTTTGTCTCAAGTACAAAATCTTTCTTCTCACACACAGAATCAAATTACAAAAGGTAACTGCAATAAAGAACTCCAGTTTCCAATTAGACAACAAAATCTACGTAATCCTTATGTATATGTCATATTACTCAAATCTGAGGGGACAAAAATCTAGTACAAGTATAATAAAAGGATTTCAAAGTTGAGGGAACAAAGAACATGTATTTTAGCAAAAGGGCAAAAAGCTCTCCTTAAGTATGTAAGTTTGCACAAAACATATCGTAACAGCTATAAGGAAAGTATCAGATACTTATTTAGCAACTTGCCTATTATTTATTTATTTATGGGGACTCATAAATAAATAAATAAATATTTATTCAGTTGGCAACACTTCCCTGCCATTGATATAAAACAATATAAAACATCAAAATTCACCCTCCCCTGATAAAAGATTACTAATTTAAGATGTGTGAACTATACTCTAGCCAACTTGAGTAGAGCCACCAAGGATGGATCAACACTGCCATATAATCCAGTTGGAGAATGCACATTAACTGCTTTGACCTGGATTATATGAGATGGCACTGCCATATAATCCAGTTCAATACAGTTAATCTGCATTCAGAAACTGCATTATATGGCAATGTAGATTGGGTCCAAATCATCGGCCCATCTGATACAGTGGGTTTTACTAAATTGGACCAGCATATATGTTCATTCATTTGATAATATCTGTAGAAAAGAGAAATATATATAGGTAAAGCAGATACAGGCACACAATAACATGGGACAAAGCAACAGGCTAATTTGGAAATTTCTGCTTTCAGCAGAGTAAGACTGTGCTTTGATCAAATTCGTGACACAGAACCCTTTAGGCTTTACAACCAACAACCTGGAACATCCTGAAGCTAGGAAGAAGTGCAATGAAGAAATCATTGTGTTTGAAAACTGCACAGACATAGAGAGGCATGGCATACATTTATTAATACCAATAAGTCATTTGTTACAGGAAATCTGAAATAGGGCAAAATAATTAAAATCATCAAGAAAGGAAGAATTTACATGGTTAGTTTAAACAATGTTGCCCCATTTTGCAATTCACACATTTCCTGGATTAAAGTACATTCTAACTGGTTGTAGAAATAATTAAATAGATCTTTTACAATGCAGCAGAGCCTTAAAGGAAACGTAGCAAAATCCAATCCAATCTCTACTAGTTTTGCACCACACATTTATATCTGTTCAGAGAAAAAGAAGATGACTTTAGACTTAATGAAATTCTATTTAGTAGAAGGTAAGTAAAAGTAAAGGTTTCCCCTTGACGTTAAGTCTAATCGTGCCTGATTTTGGGGGTGGTGCTCATAGAATCATTGAGTTGGAAGAGAACTCATGGGCCATCCAGTCCAACCCTCTGCCAAAAAGCAGGAAGATCGCATTCAAAGCATCTCCATTTCTAAGCCGAAGAGCTGGGGTTGTCCGTAGATTCCTCCTAGGTCATGTGGCCGGCATGACTGCGTGGAGCGCCATTACCTTCTTACTGGAGCAGTACCTATTGAACTACTCACATTTGCATGTTTTTGAACTGCTAGGTTGGCAGAAGCTGAGCAAAATTCCTGAAAGTGGGAGGGTTGCAACTCCTTGAGAAGTAGATATTTGTAAAATCTCTTTGTTTATCAAGAAGGCTACTGCTTCAGAAATTGAAGCCCAATACCCATTTGGACATAGTTTCTTCTCCTTGTTTTATCCTTCTACTTATCTTATTTCTCACTGGCAATCTATAATCACAGAGTTGCTTGAATTAGTTACCATCCTACCTCTCTCGAGAATACAGTTATCTTTTATTTTTCAGCCTTTCAAAATTTACTTAACATGCAGCCTGTAATTCTAAGCATTTTTCTCCTCTTAAAAGTACACCTGCAGAATGTTTATAGTAGGAACATTTATCTTAAAATTCATGCTTTAAACATACATTCAATATCCCAACACCTCGTTTTCCCAACATATTTCTGCTATATGCTTCCAATCTAATGATTTCCTAGGATTAATTACTTATTCATGGTTGATACCCTCACAGGTTCTTTTAATATTCTGCAAGAGGCATGTATGATGATCAATTTAACGGATACACCATGATATACATGGATAAAAATAATAATAGAAGACATTTGTGTTATGAAAACGTTTACTATTTCTGCTTTTTAAAGAAACAAATCTTGTAGAACTTATCATTCTCCCCTTTCTATAAAGTATCATAATAAGAGTGTTTTCAAATACGATGAGTGAGAAATATAAACCACTGTCAAGTAACACCAAGATTTTACTCAAAACTTCTTGGATAGTGGACAAAGCGTGGAAATAATGGTGTATTGCCTTGTATTCAAGTCTAAAAACTTGCTCAATATTGCATGCAGAACCTTTACCAAACAGAACAAGACAATCTTCATATATCAATCATCTTCAGTAGCAAGATAAGTAATGGACTTTCAGCACATTTTTTGTACAATTCTCAACGCATGAGCAAAGGATATGATTCAATTTTGGTTCTAGAAAATGGAAGTATCACATTGTAATTCTTGCTTATATTAACGCATTAGAGACAGCAAGAGAGAATAGTAACCTAAGGCCCTTCCACACAGCCATATAACCCAGAATATCAAGGCAGAAAATCCCACAATATCTGCTTTGAACCGGGTTATCTGAGTCCACACTGCCATTTATTCAAAGCAGATACTGTGGGATTTCCTGCCTTGATATTCTGGGTTATATGGCTGTGTGGAAGGGCCCCTAGTCAGCAATCACCCTATCTTATTCTTATTCTTGAATGATTTGCTAAGTTTACAACCAGAAAGACTATGATACAGGAAAACCACTACACCATATTTATAAATACTTGCGCATGGACTCAGGTTGGCTTATACTGCCCTATATCCCAGGATCTGATCCCAGATATTCTGCTTTGAACTGGATAATATGAGTATCCACTGCCATATAATCTGGGATAAGCAGATAATCTGGGTTCAGATTCTGGGATATAGGGCAGTGTAGAAGGGACCTCAGATTTTATTCTTGATTTTACTACCATTCCTCCTGCAGTGGCTCCACATTGAAGAATAGTTTTCCCAGTCTTGCATCAAAGGTTCAGACTTGACAGAATTCCTATTCATCTCAGAACAGCTGCAAGAGGAGCAAAAGTGACATCAACAAAGGATCCAACAGCCCTATGATAGCAGATCCACTAGTTTGCCCATCTATATCCATGTAACACATCCATCTGTTTCCCTCAAATGATACGTAAAAATTATTTCACAAGAAAATATATGATTTATTTTTTTAAAGATGTCATCTTTTTTTTTTTTTTTTTGAGGAGGTATGTACTTTGGAACAATGAAATAATTCTCAAAGTCTGGCTACCAGTATTAAAAAACACTAAAATCAAAATAGTAAATAAAGAACAACTCAAAAACAGTGGAATTCCGAACAAGAAACAATCAGGGCCAGCTAATCACCTCCCAACGAAGGATTCTCCCAGGCAGTAAGCAGCCAGACCTTGAAGCTGCAAGGCCACTAAATGCTAATCAAGGTGGCCAATTGCAACAGTCACACCTGCTTCAATCAGACAAGAGTTCTTTCTCCCACCCCGGACATTCCACAGATATATAAACCTCACTTGCCTAGTTTCCAACAGACCTCCCAACCTCTGAGGATGCCTGCCATAGATGCAGGCGAAATGTCAGGAGATAATTCTTGTGGAACATAGACATTACAGCCTGGAAACCTTACAGCAACCCAGCTCGCAAAGTTTTTCAACTCACACATAAACTCCACAACTAACAAGAAAACCTTTCTTTGGAATGCAAGCACAGTTACATACATGAATTCCAGTTGTAGAATAGTAGTTAGAAATGACATTAAGCCTAGCACAGGCCCTCTCATATTCTCCCCCAAACTAGCATTACAGAAGACAGGGCTGAAATGAGTAGGGACTAACAACAGCCGTGTATAGTCTTCATAATAATAGACCATAACCTTTGGGTATGAACAGTAAGTCAGGTAGACCATGGCATGAGCCACATAAGCCTGGAGAATAAAGCTGATGGGACACAATATTTGCATGTCTATGGACAGACTGACTGAAGTGAGCAGGGACCACCAACAGCCATGTACGGTCCTCATAATACTAGACCATAACCTTTGGGTATGCAGAGTAAGTCAGGTAGACCATGGCATGAGCCATGTAAGCCTGGAAAATAAAGCTGATGGTACACAATATTTGCATGTCTATGGACAGACTGACCGCAATGAGCAGGGACCAACAACAGATGTGTATGGTCCTCATAATACTAGACCATATTTTTTGGGTATAAGTCAGGTAAACCATGGCATGAGCTACGTAAACCTGGAGAATAAAGCTGATGGGACACAATATTTGCATGTCTATGGACAGACTGAATGAGCAACTTGTTCCCCCAATCTTTCAGCTCCAACTGCAATCTTTATCCCTCATGTTTCTCAAAAATTATGTATTTCTTTTACGAGCAGTAATAGCATTTACTGGTCCATTGCAAATATTTCATGCCTTTCATGTATATTCACAGCATTGTTTACAAAAATAATTTTCAAATACATATTTTAATATTTTAAAACATGGCATTAAAATATATTATACAAAATCTGTTAAGGTTCCTGGTAGCATGGTGGAGAGAAAAATGTTCCTAAAGCACATACATACTGCTAACATTTTGCGTGGACATTTTTTAAAGGTTGTTACATCAATACCTTGATGTCATTTAAACAGTCTTCTTTGATAGATGAAGGCAAAACTAGCCCCCAAATTGCAGATGAATTGTCTAGTCCCTAATGATTCCAAAACAATTACAGGATGCAGAGCAATCTAGTTAAATTTTATTCAAAAGCTTACTACACTTGTGTTTTCTCTTATTTTTCTATCAATGAAACCCAGGAGGCTTAAGCACAATTCATTATGTATGAGACCCAACTTACAGTGCTTGACTGTTGATTAATAGGAAAGTTTGCAGTATGTACATTTGCAACATTAGATGCATACAATATGCTAACTTATTCTTCCACCGAAGCTAATTATTTACAAAAATGACTACTTGAGACTACAATTTATTAAATGCATGCATCCAGTTTCAATTTGGCCCCAAAAGACAGCCTGGAATGAAGATCTTTTACTTGATGTGACAAGTTCTGGAAACAGTGTTATTAATATTGTAAGTGTAACAAATGAAGAGTTCAGATAGCCTTATGTCTATGTTGTGTTTGTTTATTTCTCAGCTACATCAATTAATAAAAACAGCTTTTCAAGAAGTTTAATACCCACATAAGGGTCCCCCACCCTTTTTGGAATGAGCTTTGCATAGGCAAGGTATCAATATATTAGAAATAAGGATTAAAAAAAAAAGAGAGAGAGAGAGAGCAGGAAGGTCTTTCAATTATACTTAATCATTTTTCCAAGACCTTTTAAAGGAAAGTAATACAACATTTGAAGCATTTCTAAAACATCTTCATAGCAATTTTTATGGGTTTGGAAGCTTATATCCTCTTACCTTCAATGGGATTTGAGACAGTCAAATATGTACCAGATTGTAGCCCAATAAAAGGATTTACGAGCATACTTCAGAACCAAATGCCACAACACATAAACAAAACACAATCATCTGGGTGCTGGACTGCCTAAGCAACAATTTCGATGTCAAATAGTACTCATTTGCCTCTTCTGGACCATAGAAGGTATACTTCTTTCTACAGCTTTCTTACTGCCACTTGTGGCACCAAGAGTGCAATTGTTTTCTATGGAAGTTACTACATACACTTTAGAGGTGTGAGCAGTCTGATGCCTATGTCCATATGGCAAGATAAGGAGAGGGGTTTTTTTTATGGGAGGGAGGACATGAGGTCCTCCCATTTAAAGACAACGGATAGCATGGAAGGTCATCAAATACTATCAACCGTCTTGAGCCATTAGGATTTTGACTGGATCCTGCCTATCTATCTGTCTATCTATCTATCTATCTATCTATCTATCTATCTATCTTTCTACCTGATGAATCTTTACTGGGAAACCAGAAAAGGATTAAAATATCAGTGGAAAGGTGCTCTCAAAATAAGACACAATTATCTATTGAAAATGAAACCACCATAAACTCCTTTTGTGTTTAGTAGACATCTAGCTGGGCCTGCATAAATAATGACATTCAATATATATTCAAATGAATTATTTTAATGGAAATCCATATATATGTGTACAGGCTTGGAGATTTGAGTTTGTAGAATAACTTCTAAAATTGGTTGTCCTTACAGAACGGTATAATGTTTCTACAATGGTGCCAAGGTCAGGTTTATCATAGGCAATTAACTATGCAAGTAGTTGCTTCAGGGCAACTTTAATATGCACACCTGACTTTACTCATTTATTTTCTCAGGTTCTCCATCTCGGGCCATACCCTTCAGGTGTAAGTTTCCCCCTCAGTACCAAACAATTACCATCTGGTGCAACCCACTCACCTCTCCCCACCCCCCGCCGACCCCAGCAAGCAACACAACGGTATTTCCTTTACCTATCACCGAAATCCAGGGCTTAGTCTGACCATAGATCAAGAATATCAAGAATCTGATAATATTTTTGTCCCATATACCTAAGTTGAATCACATGCATCTGCAAAAACAATATAAATATTTATTTCCTAACCATCAAGACATTTGTGTTTGAATTTTCACATATCTAGGGCCCCTTCCACACAGCTAGATAAAATACCACATTTTCTGCTTTGAACTGGGATATATGGCAGTGCGGACTCAAATAACCCAGTTGAAAGCATATTGTGGGATTTTCTGCCTTGAAAATCTGGGGTATAGGGCTGTGTGGAAGGGCTCTAGCTGTGTCTAGGATTACAGTAACAATTCTGTGTAATATTTTGAAATGAGATATATTAACTGCCTTTTATCTCACAGATATCTAGCATTAAGTGTTCATTAGAGACTGGATTTTGAAATAGATGGCAGTTCTTATGAACAAGAACTGACCTCAATAGGCAGTTAGAGGAGAAAAGAATGAGGTGGTTATGAGCAGCCTGTAAATTTCAGATTATAAATACAGTAGAATCTCACTTATCCAACCTTTGCTCATCCAACATTCTGTATTATCCAACATAGTCCTCCTCCCACCCGGATCCACAGCTATTTCATTACATTGCGATGTTTTGGTGTCAAATTCGTACATACAGTAATTACTACATAACGTTACTGTGTATTGAACTGCCTTTTCTGTCGATTTGCTGCAAAACATGATGTTTTGGTGCTGAATTTGTAAAATCATAACATAATTTGACATTTAATAGGCTTTTCCTTAATCCCTCCTTATTATCCAACATTTTCGCTTATCCAACATTCTGCCGACCCGTTTATGTTGGATAAGCAAGACTCTATTGTAGTTGCTGATTTTTCTCATCTTTTTTTTTAACATGAAGAACTAGTCACAAGTCCTACAGCTAAAGGGAAAAGCACCGAATGACTGCATATTCATATCTAGAATATGAAACAGAATGCCAGGTGTTCAATTGAAAAGTCAAATATTCATATATTTTTAAATGATCTAATTTCAAGTGCCTACTGTTCAGCAAAGTAACAACTCCTGTACAACATAGTGAATCAAGACAGCCATGTAACACACTTTTCCGCAAATAAATAAATAAATCACAAGGTCCAATATTAAGCCAGGAAAGTGTTTGCGTGTGTGTCCCCCAAAAATTATTTATTGTGTCAGAAGCAAATTGAGAATACAGTTATAATGTATAAAAAACCACAAACAAAGTTACAAACTTGGGATTGTACTAAATTCCCTTTGACCAGAGTCTGGCCACTGGGAGTGCCTCTGGTGGTCACTGTGAGAAGGTCCTCCATTGTGCATGTAGTAGGACTCTAGCTGCATTGAAGTAAATGGTCTGTTGTTTGCTCTTCTCCACACTCTCATCTCGTGGACTCCACTTTGTGGCCTCATTTCTTAAGATTGGCTCTGCATCTCGTGGTGCCAGAGCGAAGTCTGTTCAGCACCTTCCAAGTCGCCCAGAAGTGACTTGCAGTTCCCCAAAAATGAGCAACAAGAACTTTTGACATAAGAAACAAAGATCTTTCTGAACTTTGTTTAATGACAAAAAAAAAAAGCATCCCTTTGATCAAAAATTGTAAAGGCTTTGGGAAGGCTGCACATAAACTTTTCTGATGTGGCCATGAGCTGTATACTTGCTAGCCCTGGCATAAGGACCAGTTGACTGATAGTGAAAACCATCCATCTAAATCTTCTAACTTATAAAACTCCAACTAGGTAGCAGCCATCAAAAAGCATTCTAATAAATGTAAAAATCCCTTGTAGGTGAGGGGAAAATATTGAACTTTCTCATTTCTGCATGCAAGAACAAAACACTCAAGACCTGACATCTCCAAAATGTAAATCACATTATTTCCCCCCCAGATGCTTAGAAATGGTTCATACATACATAAACATTTAGTGCTCATCCCTTTAGAAATTCACACAAGATAGATGAAGTGTTTCCTATGGAAAAAAGTTACAGAAGTTTTTCCGTGGTGATGAATCTTGGATGTTACAATTGCAAATGCCAGTTTTCACTAGATAATACGATCAATGTATAATGAGCACTCAGTCACAAGTGAATTGGACTCATTTCAGTGCACTGCATTGGCATTCAAAAATTACTATGTGTGTGTTTTTAAACCAGGGCAAAAGAAATCACACATGTTGTTTTACAACACACTATAGTTTTATGGTCCCAAATCTACAAAAGCAATGCATTTTGATCAAATTCATGGAATGTTGTCTCACTGTCTGTGTTGCAAAAATAGTAGCGGGATATCTCAACACATGCAGTATATTTCATAATATATTTTTGCACAGTTAAATATAATAAAACCTTTAAAAATATATATGCTCTGTGATTACAGACTTTGTAACACTAGGCTTCACCGAGTCTTGTGTTGCAGTTCCATTAGTGTGCATACAACATTAATAAATAACATTGCCACTTAAATGCCTTTCTTGTAAATTGGTTTGTTCTGTTCGGTATAAATAATACAAATTTCTCTGTTCCCAAGTATGTCAGATTCCCTTCACTTCCCTTTACCTATGCATAGCAAGCAACATGAGCCAAGGATGTAGTTTAATCTAGAAAGAAATTTGTCAGAACAGGTATAATAATAATACACTAACTGGGTAGAATAGCCAATAAGCATTATTTTGGCATATAACATGCATCTACCAACCATGTATCAACACTAAAAATCAAGTCAAGGATTTAATCAAAGGCTACTATGATGCCTAGAGGTTGAAAGCAACAAGGCAGTCTTCCATTCTAAACCCAACATTTAAAACTGATTTTCTTGCCCTTGGGCAAAGAAGCAGTCTTATTAGGACAAGAATATACATTAAAATGAGCACTTTATCTGCAATATGGTAAAAGCATCTTCCAATCGGTAATGTAAATAAATGTAATAAATATTTAATTAAATCACACTTTCTACTTTTTTCCTCCATCTAATTTTTATAAAGACCAAAATCTATACAAAACACTGAAGTTCAGGACTAGAAATCCAATGCAAATTCACCTGCTTTTGGGATATAACATTCATCAAATATTAACTGAGATTTAACGATACTTACAACAAGAACCGTATCCAGTGTTAGGTAACCTTAGGGGTGGTGCATAACAAATGTAAACAATATCTTGTTTAGCAAATGTGTAGTGTGGTTGGAATGGTTAGATATTGGTTGATTTGATACTTGCACAAGGACAAAAATGGGATATCTGCAAAGAGAAGCTTTGTGCTAATAGGAATGCACTGTAGTTCGGCAAGTCCTGAAGCTGCAGTCTTGTGCCTATTTAACAGCTTCAGTAACATGGAGTAAATGGGTTTATTTGAAAATCAGGATTTTACTGTTCAAATATGGCAAAACAGTTTGCTTATCAAGGGAAGGGCAAAACACAAAGCCCTCATTGGGCATGTCTAAGACTTTTTTTCATGTGTAAATTAGCTTGACATCTCAATCATTTCTAGGAGACTCTTTGGATCTTTGAGGAATAACACATTTTAAAAACAAAATTTTGTCACAGGATGTCTGAATTCCTTCATGTAGTCACTTTTCTACCTAGTATGCACTTCAGTCTGCTGGAAGGGATTCTAAATAGTAGACTGCAACTATCACTGTTGGTAGTTTTGAACAATCATAGATTGCATCTACACTGAACACTTAGGTTGGTGTAGAGCAGGGGTCCTCAAACTAAGGCCCGGGGGCCAAATGTGGCCCTCCAAGGTTATTTACCCGGCCCCCACTTAGGGTCAACCTAAGTCTGTAACAACTTGAAAGCACACAACAACAATCCTCATTGAAATACTATATATTTGTTAAATATTTTAATTATTGTATTGTTTTTAAGTGGTTTTTGCACTACAAATAAGATATGTGCCGTGTGCATAGGAATACATTCATGTTTTTTTCCAGTTATAATCCGGCCCTCCAACAGTTTGAGGCACTGTAACCCAGCCCTCCGTTTAAAAAGTTTGAGGACCCCTGGTGTAGAGCATGATCAGCTCCTATGGCAAACAAATGTTGCATGGGACTGAACCCAGTTTGTCAGATAGCCTGGACTTGAGCCATAAAGGGCTTTGTAAGCCATACACAGCCTGGAAAGAAACTACTAGCCACTGGAGTTATTTAAGCAGTAGTATAATATGATCTCTACAATCTATCTCTACTAACAATTTAGCTTCAGCTCTTTGGACCAGCTGAAATTTCTGAATACTGTTCAAATGCCGTCTCAGGTAGAGTACATTACAGTAATCTAAATGGGAAGTAACTAAGGTATGTCCCACTAGGACCAGATCCAAGGAATGGGCACAGTTGGCACACAAGTTTTAAATGTGCAAAAGGACTCATGGTTTCCATAGAAACTGCAGAATTTCCAAATTTGAAGTTCAGACCAGAAGTATACCCAAACTGCGAACCTGTGTCTTTAGGGGGAGTATAAACCCATATAACATTGGCAGAATCCCTACTCCCTGATCTGTCTTTTGACAGATCAAGAGCTCCTCTGTCTAGATTAAGCTTCAGTTTCTTGTATACTCAATTATTATTGAAAATAACTGGTTTAAAACCAAGGCAGTCCCTTGATTTTAAATGGAAGAACAGATGTCATCTACCAATTGTGGATACTGTACCCCACAACCTCCCTCCCCGTCCAGGTATTTTCATAGATCATCCACAAATCACACAGCCAGGCTTGAAACCTGATTGAAATATTCCTTTTTATCCAGGAACCACTGTAACTAGAAGGCCACCACACACTTCAATTCATTGTCACCAAATGGTATTTTAGCTAATTATTAATTATGGAGGGATTCAGAGGTGTCTTTTTCAACCAATCTCTCACAATTGCCTCCTTTAGGCAAGACAGAACTCTCCCTCATTGTAAGGAGGCAGTGCTACCCTCTTCACCTAGTCTACTTCTGGTCTTTTTAGTGAGCCAGGAAGGGCAAGCATCTAGCACATAGGTGGTGGCTCTCACCTCTTCAAGGCTCTTGTCCACTTTCTCAACCTGAACAAATTGAAAAATATCCAATAACGCTGGACAAACAGGAGTCAAGATGGTATCTGGGTCTGATTCAACTATAGCATCCAAGTTGGAGCAGATCTGAGTGATCTTATCTGCAAAGTGTTGTGTAAATTCTTCACATTGGGTTGTTGATTGATCTGTATTTTCTACTTGAGGTACAGTACGCAACAGACCTCAGATAACTTGAAATATTTCTGGACAGCTCCTTGCAAATACAACAGTGGAAGAATATATATTTATTGTATACTCAATATATACAACATAGTAATATGTTGCCCATATTGCTATGAACTAGTCCTTCCAATAGGCTCCAGCCCATGCTTGATCAGACTCATTCCAAATCTGCTGCCAAACTTGCTCTAACCGCCATCTCAGTTGCTTTATCATAACCAACTTTTTGGAAAATAGAATCCAGTAAGAGGTAACATTCAGGAGTGATTATGTCCACCATCCTGGTCATTTCACTATTTCAGAGATCATCTGAAGCCTTAACATAATAGGAAAATCCCTAAGAGCTCCCAGAAATATGTCTGGATTCATTGAACTCCTGTGATGTATAATCTGAATCAGTCTTCTGCCAATGCAGAACTCTTGAGTTCCAGTGAGTTTTAAACTTGGCCAGGTAATGATCTGTCCATGACAACTGAACTCTAGAAAGGTCCTCCATACTAAAATCACCACCCGCTATTCTGTATCACAGTACATAAAACAAGCAAAATGGGTAGGTCCAATTGGGACAGACCCATGGTTGTCATGGAGTCCATGAGGTCCATAGACTCGAACATCAATGCTGAGAGCATTCCGGCTAGTTCAGAAAGGGAGACTATTGAGCAACAGGTCTGTGATACTGAACAGAACATCTATTTTATTTTACCTATGCATATATACTCAAAACCCGCAGACTATGAAATTGGGCACCTGTTCAGGGGGATGGAATCATGATAGATGCCTGCAATTCCACCCCCACCCCCTGCAATTGCTGGTTGATGCACAGGGAAACTTGGCATGCAGAACTGGGCAGATTAACCTCTCCATCCTGCTTCATCCAGACAGGGTTCTCTGATGCAGGCCAGGTCAGCATTTTCACACAGAATCAAATCCTGAATAGCACTTGCTTTCCCATTCTCTGACCTGCAATTCAATAGCAACATTTAAAATCCAGCAGGATTACCACCAAAGATATCTGTGTTATTTGACCTTGGAGGCAATGAGCACCTTGTTATGCATGTGTGCAGGTATATAGTATAAACTGTGTTTTCTGGATCCATCCATTTCCATGAGAATTGATGACCCCCCCTTTATCAGGCAACTTAAAATGTGGTTCAAAGTATTAGAGAAAGTACACGTAACATGGTTGGCATTACAGGGAGCTTAGGAGTAGGAAGTCAAGAAAATCCAAATTCCACTGGGGCTGAGTATGGAAGTATAAAAGTATATTATTGGATATATGCCTAAATTTACATGCCACTATTTCCGTTTAAATGTGAGTGAGTCCAAGTTATTCATTATAGTAAATATCATGTTCACTCAGCTTTAGTTTTGTATACTTTATCCCTTTTCAGAGATCAATGATCAAATGAAACATACACAAAAAGTCTAGGCCAGCATAACCCATCAAACTATACATATCTTTAGTAAACTGTTAGAATTATTTCTGAAGTGTTTTCTCATTCACGGCATGTGTTTTCATTACAGCCAATTCTCATTACAAAAGAACAACAGCTATAAAGCATCATGCGTATCTGTGAATGAATTAGTACTATGAAGGAGTCCAAAACAAGGTTTTAAGGGCATTATGTTTACATGTTTACTGCAATTCCAAGACTGCTTTGAAAAATTGGTACTAAAAAAAACTCTACCAAAAAAAAAACTGTTCTTGGATGTAACTCCTTTTAGCTTACCTTGCTCAATTTGTCTGAACAGTAAGATGCGAATATTCACTGCCAATTAGTTTATGCAATTCAGAAAAATCTAACTCACACTGCCAAGAAAGAAACCAGAACCTCTAGAGTGCAGCTGGATCTGCAACCTCCCTCCTTATCTTGTTAAGCCTGTAAGACAGCCTCTCTCTGCCATTTTCAATTAGATATACTTTATGAAAACTGTGCCAATAAGATACTAATTGGAGAAGTGAGATGCTATTTGTGTTTGAAGACAGTGTGTAGCTCAAATATAGAGTGCAATCTGGTACAACAGACAAATGGGCAAAGGTAAATGCACATAATACAGAAATAGGAGACCGAGTACATGTGCGTGCACGTGTGTGTGTATGTTACACAGAGCAGGACTAAAGGATAATGGAGCATTTTTCTCATGTAAATATCCTATCCCTCAATGATTATCAGACTGCCATGCTACCCCCATTTATCCTCTTTTCCTATAGATCATTGGCCAGGATAATTGGGTTTCAAAGATTACCATTTTCCGTCATCATTAGAACTACAAACAAGATAGGGTAACACCCATTGCCCTTCAATTTCTATTTTGCTGTCATTAAGCACAGCTAACTTTATTGGTCTTGTTCAGACGTAACACTAAACTGTGGTTTAGTGCAGGAAGGAGAAAGCTCTGGCTCCTTGAGGCTGCCTACAAGTCTAGTATGGAAATAACTTACCATGACAGTCAATCTTCAAATCCCACCCCTTCCATTTTTCCAGATGAAAAGAATTTTTTATAATTATTTCTCTTGCCTTCTTTCCCATTTAATATGGTGGTGGTGGGAAAGATGCCCCAGGTGTGAAGCTGGAGATACATATAGTTTATGTCACAATCATGTAAATGTACAGAGGGTACTTGCGAAGTCTGCATGCATCAGTTGTACAATTGTGCCAATTGCGAAGGTGCAATTCCAACAACAGACAGTGTATAGGGTTTTTAACTTTAAAGATTCCACCCACTGTCACCAATTGCACAGACTGTTCTTAAATTCTGCCACCAATTATACAGGTGTGGATGATTATGGATGTAATTTATATCAGGCCTCAATTGTTGATAAGAATTTGTTATAAGGGAGGCCAATTATTACTTGTAAAATTAAGGTAACTGCCACCAACGTGAGGTATCGCCGATGAGAACTGGCTCCCCAGACGCAGATTACCGGGGATGACACGGTCTTCAACAAAAGTTAATAAGTTTATTATGTACAAAGCGTATGGTTGCAGGCTGTTAAATAACTTGGAATAACTTATAGAACTTTGAATGTAACTTGGTTTGCAATATAGTTCACTCTTCTAGATGACACAACTTGTGATTGACTTTTACTGAGGTGGAGCACTTTAATATACAATGTTTCCTAATGTGAATAGCGTTCCAATTTGATCTCTTCTTGATCAAATCCCAAATCTCTAGTACTTCCCTGACTAGCGATCTATACAAGCTTCCCTTAGTCCTCTCTGACTAAAGAAACTATTTAGGTTTCTCCCTTCAGCCTTCCTAGACTGAAGAAACCTCTGGCTATACACACACTACTCTCCACTCTCCACTCTCAACTGCTAACTCCGACTCTCAACTCTAAAACTCTAAACTAAACTAATTCTTTTCAAAGACGCAGATAACATTTTCTTGCTTGGCTCCGCCCACTTCTCACTCCCCTGTCTGGTCTCCTTGGCAACGCTACTGTGGATACAACCAGTTAACTCTAGTTTTCAGCTACTGTTACCACACAAACATATTCTAACAGTTAGACATATACATAGTATCAATAACTACTGCACAGTACTCAATGTCTTTTTTAAAAAATAAATGCTCATTTATCTCATACATTTCTATTTGTCTAATCTCAAACATAGTATGCCTGTAATAAAAGACCCCAAATTTTACTTTCCCAGAAACAATGCTTGATCTCATCTATTAACCATTACATCTATTAATCTGCAATGATCACCCCTTTATGCAAACACTACAGAATACATGTATGTGCCGGATTGAAGGCAAAGTATAAAATCTGTCCGAGCTACTAAATTATTGTAGGTCCCTGTCCAAATCAATTGGGTTACAAACATTTTTGCCTAAACCTTGCTTTAAAGTTTAAGTGCTTGCTTTTATTGTGCTTGGTTTTTATTTTTTAATTCTGCTGTCTGCTTTTGTACTTTTCCGAACTGCAAGGTTTTCTTTATTTTTTTCTTGCTTAATATTTTATTGAAATGCTTAGTTTCTGCAAAAACTGTTGATGGTCAGGATCTAGCTACAATGGTCCATGCTCTGGTTACATCCTGTATAGATTACTGCAATGCACTCTATGTGGGGTTGTCTTTGAAGACTGTTGGGAAACTCCAACTAGTCCAACGGGTGGCAGCCAGATTGCTAACTAGAGCAACATGCAGGGAGCATACCACCCCACCCCCCACCCACCCCGTTATGTCAGCTTCACTGGCTGCCAGTCTACTTCCGAGCACAATTCAACAAGCTGGTCTTGACCTATAAAGCCCTACACGGCTCTGGCCCAGTTTACTTGTCAGAACGTATCTCCCTCTACGTCCCTTCCCACAGTTTAAGATCATCCAGGGAGGCCCTGCTCTTGGCTCCGCCAGCTTCGCAAAATCATTTGGTGGGAACCAGAGGCAGGGCCTTCTTGGCTGTGGCCCCCTGCCTGTGGAACTCGCTCCCCAGCGAGATCAGGTCGGCTTCTTCTCTCCTGTCTTTCAGAAAAAAACTGAAATCATGGTTCTGGGACCAGGCCTTTGGACAACAGACATAGCAGCACTTGGTTATGGAACTGAACTGGAATGGCTTATGGTTTTGACAAAATTATGGAATTGAACTGGACTAGCTTCATGGTGTTGACAAATGTTTTAGCTGCTTTTAACCTAATGATTTATTTATTGTAATAAACTATTGCTAAATTGTTGTTTGTTTGTATCTATGGCATCGAATTGTTGCCGAACATAAGCTGTCCCGAGTCCCCCTTTGGAGGTTGAGAAGGACAGGATAGAAATGCCGGAAATAAATAAATAAAAACCAAACAAGCAAAATGAATAATAAAAAAAAGGAAAACAAAGACACCCCAAGTCATTTTTTTGTACTTTGTACAAGAGTGTATAGAACAGGAATGGAAGTGGATCCAGGAAGCTCAGGGTCCTTCTATACTGCAGAAAATGCACATAGAACCAAAGTTTAAACCTCCAGTTCCCTGTGCATTTGCTGCCCACACAGGGGGCCAAAGTTTCACCTTTGTGGGTGAGAGAAATGCAATATCCCCCACCCACCCTGATTTCCAATTGCCTTCCCTCAGCCCCTTTCCTGCTTTAAAAACAGGGCCAACTATTGTGCCAAATCATAAGTTTTAAAGTCTTATCTTTTTTAAAAAAAATCCTCTCTTTTTCATCTATGCCTGATCCGGGGAGAGGCGGATGAGCTCCCTCTTATCAACTCCAGCTCCTCATGCGGAGACATGAGAGAAGCCTCCCACAAGGATGATAAAAACATCAAATCATCTGGGTGTCCCTGGGCAACGTCCTTGCAGATGGCAAATTCTCTCACACCAGAAGTGACTTGCAGTTTCTCAAAACAAAACAAAAACAAAAAACTATGCCTGCACCATAACAAAGTTATGTTTCTGTATAAGATACACCAAAACTGCGAATGACAACACAAATATACAAAGAAAGCACAAACCACTTGTTTTTCTCATTACTAGTGACAGTTGAAATAGCTGTCGCTACTACCAATGAGTTTGCTATTAGGCAAAAATTAATTGTATGTAGACTGAATTAATGAGATGGAAAAAGATGCACATCTTAGCAAACACAGATGGGAGTAGCCTCTACAAACACACTAATATTGAAATAGTTGTGCCAATTCAACTATGTGTAGACCACTCAACCAATAAACCAAAAGTGCTTTCTGATCATGGAAAACTGAAACTATTGTAACAAAACAAAACAAAATCCCACAGCAAAATGTAAACACTAAGCTGTGGTTTTCAGCACAAAGTTGACCCCCAATGTGAATTTTGCAGACTGCTTTCTACAGATTTATAAATAAATGATTAGATATAAAATCTCTAGAGGTTTTTCCTTTTCCACAGCAATTACAGGAGAAGATTATTACCATTCAAGTAGGGTTCCAGTTAAAGTTCATTGAGTGGCAGGAATCATTCATTGCTGTCCCCACATCTTAAGTCACTGTGACAGAAAATCCAATGTTAGCATGTACTGTGAAAATTTTAACAAGTCAAGTCAATATGCACTGAATGAACACATTCTTGAGTTAAAATATATTACTGCCAATAATGGATTGAATTAAGAAAGTATGGAGTTTCAAATCTGATCAATGTCAGTGAGAAATTTCTTGGGGTTTATACGCAGCATTAAGAAGTCATCACCCGTTACAGATATTGCATGTTCATTTGTAGGCTTCTCTCCCTTCATTTTAAATGCACCCTTTTAGTGCTAATAAGGACAATGGGGTTAATAACAAAATAAATCATATTAATGATTTCAAGTCCAGCATTTATTTTTCAAATTAAGAGTTCAATTTGTCCCCTTTACTATTGATGTATGCTCTTTGCATCTATCTCCCTTCTTGTGTGCATGGATGTAAAATCATTTACCGTTAAAAAAAATCAGTTATTGTATCTTCAAAATATGTAACTATATTTTTTAAAAGGAAAAGCTTCAGCAAGAACATTTTCTTACAGATAAGTATTCTCAAACACTTAAAACAAACAAACAAAAAAAAAAAACAAGCAGACACATAAAACCCCCTATATGGAAAGCTTCTAGTATTTTATTAAGCACATTACCAGAAGTTAACATTTTAAGACACTATTAGGATGGTAGGCAAGATGTAACAAGGCACAGTGTAAGTCATCTGATTTAAATACTGTTTTTAATGTGTGTTGGAAGGTATTTCTCAATTAACTCCCATAAAGAAGGAAGCACACATTTAGGCAATAAGGATCTGTGCTTACAGTACTTATATCTCAGATATCACCAGGTGAGGCATACCCAATCTCAAAGTTTCTTAGCTAGCAATTCTTGGAAAGACATACAAAACTTTCCAATTACACAGGTAATTACTTTCTGATGATGTCACAACCATGCATTAACTCTCCTCAATTCATAGTTGAAACAACACACAAAAATCTACCATGGTAATGATGTTTCACAGCCATTAAGTTTTAATTGATTTTAGAAAGTGGAGGAGAAAAAACAGAGTTATCCTTAAAAAATGGAAGGACAGCTCCGGTTTATTCTCCTCTAACTTTTTCCCCCCACGAGGTTCCTGTCCAAAACATTATGAAAAGAGACAAACATAGAAGCAGAAATTATGGAAAGAGAATGTGCAGGTCTATGTAGTCTTGTGGCATTATTTGCTCTGTAGTTTGTTTAGGTGCTGCTGTTGTGTGAAGGGCACTTTGTTAAAATGCAATTTGTTACTTAAAAGAAATAAGGTGCCTCTGTTTCTTCCAGGTGGATATGAGAGCAATGTTAGCAGGAAGGAATATAAGCAGAGCTGCAGAAGAACATCAGCTGCAGAGATAAATATTTCTTTTGCATGATCAGAAAACAACTTGAAAATTTGTTCTGGTAAAGCCACTTCCAAACTTTCTCTGGCAGGGAATGGTCCAACAAGATTTGGAGGGCAATATGGTGACTACCTGTGGCGTAAGGTCGTTTCTACATAGGCCTAGATGTAAATGATATAGGCATTTTTAAACACCAATGTCATTCACATATAGAGGCCAGAGAGCCAGCCAAAAACCTACCTTGTTTGACGGGGTGACAGCCAGATACCCCCAGCCTACTATTGGCCTAAAGGGCATTGCCACTGCCCTCCCCCCCATTTTGGCCCCAAAGTTCCTGGTGGATCATTTTGACATGCCAGGAACTATCTACAAGTCTCATGCCTCCATTTGATGGCCTCTACTATATGTTTAGGGCCAAAACAGGAGGACAGTAGAGGTACTGCCATCCCCCCCCCCCCTCGGCCTATCAGAGCATGAGGAAACGGGATGTCTGTGGGGACTGATCCTTGGTATTGCACATGGCAATCCCAAGGGTCAGTCCCCACCGAACTCATAACTGGGAAGATTTATTTTACATGGAGCAAACCTGGATTTCCAGGTTTACTCCAGGTTAAACTGAGTTAGCCTGAGGCATAATTTGGATGCCTCAGGCTAATCCATTTTCTGTTCTGCATTAAAAAGCTGTGTAGGTGCAGCCTAACAGTTGCTTGATTGTGTGTAGATATGTGTAGTTAAAGACACAGAAATTCATCTCATAAAATATTTTTGGGACTGCGGAAACAAATCTGGATGGGGTTATCATTCTGATGAAGAATGGATGTGCAGCTTCAGCATTCCTTGAGGATTTAGCACCATTCATAAAGTATCAGTTGGATAGATTTTTCTACAATTTCATGTGGGCCATTTGTGTCCTTTCTGATGTGCATACCTGGATCTGAGTGGCAAAGACTATTGTTGGAGAGGTTGTGTTTTGGTGGCCTCCAACAGCAAGAATTCATTATGCACATGATGGGAGTAGAGCTAAAAGTACATTAGCCCCAGTCCCCCTCCCCCTTTGGATCTCCCCTTTCCAACCTCTCTGTCTTTCTCAATGCAATGTGAGCTTTCAGGTTGCTTCAGGGCTGGATAGGAATTATTTCCCATTTACTTATGTGTGCATGTGGTTTTTTTTGGGGGGGGGGTGCCTATGCCATACTGTATCTGTGGCACATTGATACTGATTAAAGATGGTAGCAGTAAATAGGTTGTCACTGGCAAGTACTGGGGGCATAATTTAAGAGTTTAGTGTATACCTTGACACCTTTTTGTTGAAGGGTAGGGTTATGGAATGGCCTGTTTAGGTCCAGAGACTTGCGTGGTGATGAAGGAGTCTAAACTTGGGGCTGACTTGAAGCTTTGCTCTCTCTTATAAAGTCCTGGGACTTGGGGATGGGAGAAGTGCCCTATCTTTGCCTTCCAGTAAATGGTCAGTCTGAGCGATCTACCCACAGTATTGGTTTGGCCTTCGAGTTGGGTGTTTTGCTAAAGGGAAGGCTGAGGATGAGGTGGCAATGGGTTGACATCTGGACTAAGCTGGATACATGTTGGGTTGCTTCTACCTTTGCTAATTTCCAGGTTCAATCCACTTACATAGGTTATATGTCGAATATAGCAACCTTTACTTAATTCACTTTTCTGTCTGGTCTTATTATTTCATGGTTAGTCATCAATACCTCTCCAGCAAAGGATCACCGCCTTGTCGGGGCGCTGGAGCTTGAGCACCTCAATGATGTTCATGAGCGAAACCGTGAAGGGACACCCAAGACGGGACGGTTGTGGCAGAGAGGTCAGACCAAGCGTGATCCCTGGGGAAGGCAATGGCAAACCACTCCAGTATCCTTGCCAAGAAAACTAAATGGACCAGTACAACCAGAGATATGTCGGTATGCCATTGGAAGATGGGACTCCCAGGTCGGAAGATGGCCAAAATGCTACTGGAGAGGAGCAGAGGATAAGTTCAACTAGCCCCAGATGTGATGACGCAGCTAGCTCAAAGCCGAAAGGAAGGCTAGCGGCCGACGGTACTGGAGGCGAACGACGAATCCGATGCTCTAAAAATCAACACACCATAGGAACCTGGAATGTAAGATCTATGAGCCAGGGCAAATTGGATGTTGTTATTGGTGAGATGTCAAGACTAAAGATAGACATTCTGGGGGTCAGCGAACTGAAATGGACTGGAATGGGCCACTTCACATCAGATGACCACCAGATCTACTACTGCGGACAAGAGGAACATCGAAGAAATGGAGTAGCCTTCATAATTAATAAGAAATTCGCTAAAGCGGTGCTTGGATACAACCCAAAAAATGACAGAATGATCTCAATTCGAGTGCAAGGAAAGCCTTTCAACATCACAGTGATCCAAATATACGCCCCAACCACAGCTGCTGAAGAAGCAGAAGTAGATCAGTTCTATGAGGATCTGCAGGACCTACTGGATAATACACCAAAAAGAGACATTATTTTCATTACAGGAGACTGGAATGCCAAGGTGGGAAGTCAAGTGACAACTGGGATCACAGGCAAGCATGGTCTGGGAGAACAAAATGAAGCGGGACGCAGGCTGATAGAATTCTGCCAGGAAAATTCACTGTGTATAACGAATACTCTCTTCCAACAACCTAAAAGACGGCTTTATACATGGACCTCACCAGACGGTCAGCACCGAAATCAGATTGACTACATCCTTTGCAGCCAGAGGTGGCGGACATCCATCCAGTCGGTGAAAACAAGACCTGGGGCTGACTGTAGCTCAGATCACGAACTTCTTATTGCCCAATTTAGAATAAAACTAAAGAGATCAGGGAAAATACACAGACCAGTTAGATATGATCTCACTAACATTCCTAGCGAATATACAGTGGAAGTGAAGAACAGATTTGAAGGACTAGATTTAGTAAACAGAGTCCCAGAAGAACTATGGACAGAAGTCCGCGACATTGTTCAGGAGGCGGCAACAAAGTACGTTCCAAAGAAAAAGAAAACCAAGAAGGCAAAATGGTTGTCTGCTGAGACACTGGAAGTAGCCCAAGAAAGGAGGAAAGCAAAAGGAAACAGTGAAAAGGGGAGATATGCCCAGTTAAATGCGCAATTCCAGAGGTTAGCTAGAAGAGATAAGGAACTATTTTTAAATAAGCAATGCATGGAAGTGGAAGAAGACAACAGAATAGGAAGGACAAGAGACCTCTTCCAGAAAATTAGAAACATTGGAGGTAAATTTCAGGCAAAAATTGGTATGATAAGAAACAAAGATGGCAGGGACCTAACAGAAGCTGAAGAGATCAAGAGAAGGTGGCGAGACTATACAGAAGATCTGTATAGGAAGGATAATAATATCGAGGATAGCTTTGACGGTGTGGTGAATGAATTAGAACCAGACATCCTGAGGAGTGAGGTTGAATGGGCCTTAAGAAGCATTGCTAACAACAAGGCAGCAGGAGATGATGGGATCCCAGCTGAACTGTTTAAAATCTTAAAAGATGATGCTGTCAAGGTGATGCATGCCATTTGCCAGCAAATATGGAAAACACAAGAATGGCCATCAGACTGGAAAAAATCAACTTATATCCCCATACCAAAAAAGGGAAATGCGAAAGACTGCTCAAACTTCCGTACAGTGGCCCTTATTTCTCATGCCAGTAAGGTAATGCTCAAGATCCTGCAAGGAAGACTCCAGCAATACATGGAGCGAGAGTTGCCAGATGTTCAAGCTGGGTTTAGAAAAGGCAGAGGAACGAGAGACCAGATTGCCAATATCCGCTGGATAATGGAGAAAGGCAGGGAGTTTCAGAAAAACATCTACTTCTGCTTCATTGACTATTCTAAAGCCTTTGACTGTGTGGATCATAATAAATTGTGGCAAGTTCTTAGTGGGATGGGCATACCAAGCCACCTTGTCTCTCTCCTGAGGAATCTGTACAAGGACCAAGTAGCAACAGTCAGAACTGACCACGGAACAACAGACTGGTTCAAGATTGGGAAAGGCGTCCGGCAAGGCTGCATACTCTCACCCAACCTTTTTAACTTGTATGCAGAACACATCATGCGATGTGCGGGGCTGGATGAATGCAAAGCTGGGGTGAAAATTGCTGGAAGAAACATTAACAACCTCAGATATGCAGATGACACCACTCTGATGGCCGAAAGCGAGGAGGAGCTGAGGAGCCTTCTAATCAAGGTGAAAGAAGAAAGCGCAAAAGCCGGGTTGCAGCTAAACGTCAAAAAAACCAAGATTATGGCAACAAGAATGATTGACAACTGGAAAATAGAGGGAGAAACCGTGGAGGCCGTGACAGACTTTGTATTTCTAGGTGCAAAGATTACTGCAGATGCAGACTGTGGCCAGGAAATCAGAAGACGCTTACTTCTTGGGAGGAGAGCAATGTCCAGTCTCGATAAAATAGTGAAGAGTAGAGACATCAGACTGGCAACAAAGATCCGCCTAGTCAAAGCCATGGTATTCCCTGTAGTTACCTACGGATGTGAGAGCTGGACCTTAGGGAAGGCTGAGCGAAGGAAGATCGATGCTTTTGAGCTGTGGTGTTGGAGGAAAGTGCTGAGAGTGCCTTGGACTGCGAGAAGATCCAACCAGTCCATCCTCCAGGAAATAAAGCCCGACTGCTCACTGGAGGGAAAGATACTAGAGACAAAGTTGAAGTACTTTGGCCACATCATGAGGAGACAGGAAAGCCTAGAGAAGACAATTATGTTGGGGAAAGTGGAAGGCAAAAGGAAGAGGGGCCGACCAAGGGCAAGATGGATGGATGGCATCCTTGAAGTGACTGGACTGACCTTGAAGGAGCTGGGGGTGGTAACGGCCGACAGGGAGCTCTGGCGTAGGCTGGTCCATGAGGTCACGAAGAGTCGGAGACGACTAAACGAATGAACAACAACATCAATACCTGTTAGAAAGTCTGAGTAGACTCATAGATTTTATTTATTTATTTATACTATGCCAGTCTCCAAACATGGGACCTAATTCTTTCTGGTTTGCCAACCCTTTTCCACTGGCATTGCAACAACAGCGTTTCTGATTTATTCTTAGACATAATTCAAAGTGCAGGTTTCTATCCAAATAGTTGTAGACAAAATTCTGAAAAATCACCCAAAGCCTCCAATGTCATTTGAACATCTTATGCTGTATAAAATTGACTTCTTTTGTAGTGGAAACCTAGTTGCTTCCTTAGGGTAGTTAGAATAGCTTTTTTTAAAAAGTGTGATACAACTGTTGGGTTATTTAAAATATTGTTACTCCATTTGTCTATTTTTGATTTCTTAAAAAAATCTTGAATTTTATTTATTTACTTACCCTATTTATATCCCACCTTTCTCAACCCCGAAGGGGACTCAAGACGGCTTTACATATAGGCAACAATTCAATGCCTTAAACACGTACAAATAAAATAAACATTTAAAATAAGAATTGAAATTAATGCAAATGAAAACATTTTAAAACATTACATTCACTGTTAAAAACCATGCCAACCACAATCATAATCTCGGGCCATTCTATTAGGCAACTGCACATAATCCGTATCTATTATTGCACTACAAATCATTCTCCAAAGGCTTGATCCCAAAGCCATGTTTACACTTTCCTTCTGAAGGGCAGGAGGGAGGGATCCAATCTAATGTCACTGGGGAGGGAGTTCCACAGTTAAGGGGACACCACTGAGGCCCGGTCTCTCATCCCCACCAGTCATGCCTGCGAAGGAGGCAGGACCAAGAGCAGGGCCTCCCCAGAAGGTCTTAACCTACGAGGAGGTTCATAAGGGGAAATACATTTGGACAGGTAAGCTGTCCAAATGTAGAGCTTTATAGGCTAAAGCCAGCAGTTTGAATTGCGCTCAGTAGCAGATGGGCAGCCAGTCCTCTCTCTTTACATTGCTCCAGTTAGCAGCCTGGCTATTGCCCGTTTGACCATTTGTAGCTTCCGAACAGTCTTAAAAGGCAACCCCACATAAAGCGCATTGCATCAGTCTATTCAGGTTGTAACCAGAGTATGGACTACCATGGTCAAATCTGATTTCCCAAGGTACGGGCTCAGCTGGCGCACAAGTTTTAATTGTGTGAAGGCTCCCCTAGCCACTGCCTAAACCTGGGGTTCCAGGCTCAGCAATGAATCCAGTAGGACTCCCATGCTGCAAACCTGTGTCTTAAGGGGGAGTGTAACCCTGTCCAGGAAAGTCTGTAACCTTTCACCCTGTTCAGCTGGTTCCTAACCCAAACAGCCTCCTTAGCAGCAGGTGGAAAAGAGTAATAGAGTTGCATGTTATCTGCATACAAATGACATCGAACTCCAAAACTCCAAAAGATATCTCCCAAAGGCCTCATGTAGACATTAAACAACATGGGGGGGGGGGGGAGCATTGAAACCTGCAGGACTCCACAGGACAATGGCTGCAAGGCCGAGCAGGTGTCCTCCAACAACACCTTCTGGAAAAGGCCCTCCAGGAAGGATTGGAGCCACTATAGAACAGTACCTCTGAGACCCATTCCCTCCAGGCATTCCAAAAGGATACCATGGCCTACGGTATTGTTGGCTGCTGAGTGGTCCAGGAGAACCAACAGGGACATACTCCCCCTGTCAAGTTCCCTACGCAGAACATCTACTAAGGCGACTAAGGCTGTTTCAGTTCCATGTCCCGGCCTAAGACAGACTGCGCCGGATCCTCCAAGAACATCTGGAGTTGGGCAAAGTCATGTTCCAAGACTTTGCCCAAAAAGGGGAGATTGGAAACTGGCTGAAAGTTGTTCAACTGAGTGGGGTTTAGATGGTTTTTTCAACAGTGGTTTTATTACAGTCTCTTTTAGGCTGACTGGAATCTTGCCTTCCTGTAAGGAGGCATTAACCACCACTTTCATTCACTCTGCCAAACCCCATGTGACCTCCTTTATCAGCCAGGATGGGCAGGGGTCCAGGATGCATGTGGTTGCCCTCGTTTCCCCAAGGATCTTGTCCACATACTTGAGCTGAACCAACTGAAATGAATCCATCAAAATCGGAGAAGCAGGTGTTTGTGTTACATCCTCAGAGATGTTACATCCTCATATTAATTATGATCTTTATTAAGTTAAAATTTGAAAATCATTACAACACTTGAGAATTTAAAAACCAAACAGGGTAAAAGCCAGACTTTGTATAAACAGACATAGAAAGTGAGTGGAGATTGAATATGTCTTTCCGTGATTTGTGCCTAACATTTTTTCCTATTAAAAGTTCTCAAATTTTGTGACTTATTCATTAGAGTATCGTTGTTTCAATCCTCAATTTTGGGACTCAAATCAACACTACTACTTTTACAGGAATAAAAACTCAATTAAAACACAAAATGCTTCCCACCTAATATATGCTATTCTATTCATAAAATCTTATAAAATCTTTGAATATTGAATATATATGTAACCAAGATTTAACCTCTTTGGTTTTCCTTCTCTTTCTCCCTCCCTCCCTTTCTCTCTCACACACTTCATAGCTTAATAGTCTTCCAAACCACCTTGCATAGCACTTTCATGCTATACATATTGAACCAGATTTTTAAGAGTGGTTATATACTCATTCATTGTTAAATAAATAATGCTATTGGCTGTGGAACTAATCTGCAGTATGTGCTACGTTTACTTCTTTTACCATGAACAAGTGTAATCGTTTGTGATCTCCAGGGACTTCAGCCAAGAATCCAACTCCATAATGCTGCCAATATATGGCAAGATCTGTTCTTTCTCCCAACAAATGCATTTGGGGAAAAACTGGGCACTAGAGACAGATATGCCAGAGTATTTTCTGAAACAGAAATTAAGCCAGAACAATTTTTCTCCCTGCCTAATAACCACAAAATAAAAAAACAGTATTTTAAAGCATTAACAAAGATGCTGCCACAGAATAAGCTAAAATTTAAAAGCAAAGGGGAAAAAACTCAGTTACACATGGCACATATCTGAGAAAACCATAAAACCACAAAGTTAAAATTATCTGCAGAAGATGTTTCCCACAAAAGGGGCAGCATCAGTGAAAACAGTTGTACTGTGCAAGCCACTCTAAATGCATGTTTTATACTGTTTGAAAATTGCAATGGGAACAAAATGGGTTATTTAGGCTAATAATGCATGAAATATGAAATTAATAATTTTCCTTTTTACATACAAACCTGCCCAATTGCTGCGATTATCATAGGACCTCCTGGTTGTTCCACAGATGTTTTTCTGGCAATAGGGTTTGTATTTTCTGAACTGATGCCCTCACTTTGGAGCCCCCTTTTCCCTGAAATAAATTATCTGCCAACTGTATTGCAATTTTAGATCATGTTGAACATTTTACAGGTCTCAGCATTTACTAACTTGCAATATCTATTATTTTATTAAGAAAACATAGACCCATTGATTATATTACATTATTTGTATTTCATGTATCCTACAATGCTATTTTTTATTACATTTTTGCATTGAATTTTACATGGAAAAGACAAGTAGTACAGAAACATTTTGAGATAGATATTAGAATATGAGTACAGTGCCCCCTGGTATTTTTGGGGGGTTTGGTTCCAGGATCCCACATGAATAACAAAATCCATGGATGTTCAAGCTCCCTTTATATACAGTGGCATAGATAAAAAGTGCCCCTTACATAAAATAACAAAATCAAAGTTTGCTTCATGGACTTTAAAAAACAAAAACAAAACAAACCCAAACATTTTAAAGCGGTTGATGGTTGAATCTGTGGGTACACAATCTGGGTACACAATGGAAGGTTGGCTGTATATAATCATACATTCAGTATCATTCAGTATCATGCTTGCTAGTTTTTTAGTATAGGCTCTGTTAAAGTTCACTATATCTGAATTAAAGAATGATGATTATGAGGAGACTAAACAAACATTTTAAATAGGCTGTATTGATAAGAATTGAAGGCTCAGAACTGAGGAAGAAGGTATTGATCATTTTAGTTGAACAAGGTAATTCCTTCAGAACATCTTAACATCACAAACAGATTTCAATTTCAAAGTTTTGATTGGGCCACCAACAAGAAAGGACATGATGAGAATGATAGGCGATTGAAATATAAGAACAGGAATGGAAACAGCATTATTTGGTCTAGGATCAAGAATATTGCAAAACCATCAGTTCTTTAGGAAACCAATGAGTTGATGGGTCACATGGGAATCACTGGATGAGCAGTCTAGAAAAAAATACTTTACATATGAAAACAGAAGATGCAAAAGCAAGACTGGGATTAGACTGTGATATGGACCACACACTGATAATATCCAAAATAGAAATAACACCAAATAATATTAAATGAATAACAGTCAACATGCAAACTAAGTTACATTCCAGTATAACTTAAAAACCAAGTAAAGGACTTCTGTTTCAACTGGAAACAGAAAAAGAGAACTAATTTGTTCCCTAATGAAACTCTTCAAATTGTTGAGGACAGATGAGCAGCAAGGATAAAAGGTGTTACGTCACAACTCGTGTTTATATGTTGGGTTGTTTAAATTTTGTTAATATGGATGTATTGTTGTTGTATTCGGGCACTGAATGTTGTCTTTTATGTTTGGAATCTGCTCTGGGTCCCTTTGGGGAGGTAGAGAGGAAAATAAATTAAGTATTATTATTATTAAATAAATAAATGTATAAAGGATAGAAGAACAGACCTTCATGGAAGACCCTTTTGATAAGAACCGGTAATTTCAGATAGTGAAATGAAAGCTGTTTTCAAAGCACTTAGAAGAAATAAGTCAGAAACAGATGGCATGCCAATTCGCCTATTGCAAGCTACAGATTGAATTCATTTAAATTCTCACAAATATAGCATACAAAACTATGACCCACAAAATGGAAATATTTCATATACAGACATTGTTATGACCATTGGACTATTATATTAATCTTGCAAGGAAAGAGATGCTCCATATTTTACAACACTGTCGTTTTACATATATACAGTGAGAAATACCAGAGGTCCAAACATGGCTTGGAAAGGAAGTGGCAGTAGAAATCATGCAGGAAACATTTATGAGCTAATGGAGCACACCAAAAATTTCAGAAGAAAACCTATCTGTGCCTTGTCATGAAAAACTGTATCATTGTAAAATAAATGAGAGTTCTACCATATAACCTATACTATGGACAAGAGGACACTGTTCTGACAGAACATGGAGAATAGTTTCCAACTGGCAAGGATGTCAGAAATAACTTCATTTTAATCTCCTTATTTCTGTCAAAACCAACAGAAGACTGGGACTAGGAAGGGAAACTATAAAGTAACTGGGTTCCAAAGTCAGAATCATCTATGCTATTTTACTTCTAATTTCTATATATGGATGTGAAATATGTTACGAGGAAGAAAATCAGCTTATTTGAAAAGTTATGGTGGAGAAGAGTTCTACAGATACCATGGACTGCAAAATATGAACTAACTAAATACCAAAAATGAAGAAATTGAGGCAATCGTACATATTAAAAGATAGGTGTCACTGAGGAAGTTAATAACACCGAAAATAATAGAAAAAGAGGAAAACTACATTACAGGTGGAGTGACTTAGTCAAGGAAGTCACAGCTTGGACTTTGAAGGACCTGACCAGAGCTATAATCAGCATTAAGTGGGAGCCGACTTCAGGAGCAATAACAAATATCCATCTACTCTTAAATTTAATACTGTGTACATATTTTCATTTGTCGTGTCAGGACAACCAGTCATATTATATTACATTTCTAAGAGAACAAAGCAAACAAACAGACAGAATACACAATTTGTGAGTTTGGTAGTTAATTAAATGTCCTTTGACCAGTATTTGGCCACTTGGAGTGCCTCTGGTGTTGCTGCAAGAAGGTCCTCCATTGTGCATGTGGCAGGGCTCAGGTTGCATTGCAGCAGGTGGTCAGTGGTTTGCTCCTCTCCACACTCGCATGTCGAGGATTCCACTTTGTAGCCCCATTTCTGAAGGTTGGCTCTGCATCTCATGATGCTAGAGCGCAGTCTGTTCAGCGCCTTCCAAGTCGCCCAGTCTTCTGTGTGCCCAGGGGGGAGTCTCTCAGCCATTGGTTGAGGTTCTGAGTTTGAGCCTGCCACTTTTGGGCTCTCGCTTGCTGAGGTGTTCCAGCGAGTGTCTCTGTAGATCTTAGAAAACTATTTCTAGATTTAAGTCGTTGATGTGCTGGCTGATACCCAAACAAGGTATCTGTGTACATATGTGACATTGTGATTATCCTAGTGTATGTCTCATAGTTGAGTCAAATAACCACATTACTATAAACACATGCAAATGGATGGAAAGAAGAAGCCGATTTCTGGTTGTGTGAAATGCCCCTAACATCTGTGTTTCCTTATATGATCCAGGAAACACAATGCTGAATTCCTGAATTCATTATACTCTTCTGTTTAAAATTTCTCTTTGTTCTGCTTGCTAAATACTTGCAGTGTTATATCTATGTTGTTGCTTTCAAATCCCCCTTATATTTTAACAATATATTAACAATACCCCATGCCTAAATAAAGCCAAACTAAATACGGTGCTTTTTTATCGCCCTCGCTGAGGCTCTAATGTGAAAATTCTATTATCGTAGACCTCCTTCGTATCACATCAGGGACAGGAGCATCAACCCTTCAGGCCCATTTTCATCTCTCTGGAGTCAGCTTTGATACCTTTCTTCCCCTTCCAAAGAGAGTCTCAAGCACCCTGGGGACTGCAAGCAAAACAAGCAGCTCACCTGGCTGTCAAACACACTTTTCGATCCACTGTACTGGAACTCTCGTTGTCTCCCCTCCTGTACCGCTGGGGCCAAGGCTCGGCGGCCTAAGTCCAGCTGTCCTCTGTCCCCTCTGATACGGCTGCTTGAAAACAGTCTTTAGCGAAGCCAATGGCTGCTACAGAAAAATAGCAGAAGTGGCTGGGGTCTAATATTTTGCTATTCTTTTGTACTGCTTGGATTACAGCACTTCTTTCAGAGAAGTATAATATTCACAGTACAATGAATTATTTTTAATGCGAGCCTTTTCTGCAAATATATCTATATCTGTATATCTAGACCTAGAGATATAGATATACACACACAATCTCACAAACATATCCTTTCCCCATACCTCCTCTTAATATAATCATTATATTGACTACACCAACTCCATTATTGAATGATGCCTGATAATTCTACAACAATTATTCTTCAGTATAGTTTTCTCAACAATTGTTTATAATAAAGGAGCATTATGTCATTTTTTAATTAATATTCTGATGATCCTATGCAATAAGCCAAAAAGAAAGCCTACATATTGACTTATGTGTTTGTATGTTCCTCTCGATCAATTTAATTCCGAATATCCAGGCTGATTTTTAATTTGAATTCGTACAATGTCAACCTGAAATATAATCTTAGATAAATATAATGTTCACTATTTAAACAGCTTTTACAATATGTGGGTAATTTTTTAAAAGTTGTATTTTTCATGTAAATATTTTGTAATTTATTTGTGGTATGATATTGATATTTTCAGCAAATAAATATGATTGCTGATTACGACTCTTCCTTTTTAAAAAGGCTGAGGAGAAATGATACAAAAGTGCAAAGCAAATTTTATATATAAATGGGACAAAAAACTGCATTTAAAATGATACTGCATATTGCACACATACACCAGGGCATATATGAATGCCCAAGTCTGCTTATGAACAAATACAAACAATTGTACAGGGAGATATTAACCTACAAATTCTATTAAAACAAAAACACCTACCTTCAATATTGTGAATTCATATTCATCAAGGAATAATTTGTCATGCTACATTCTTTATCATCATATTGCAACTTTGTGAATGCTATAGAAATCTAGACAAAGACTGAAATGTATACAGTGTTTTGAAGTTTCACACAGGCATTAAAACAAACACTTAAAGGGGAAAAAAATTGAGGCCATTAAACATGATGCTTTATCTCAGGGGTAGCCAACCTTTTAGGATCTGGGGACTATCTGACATAGTTTCAAGGGCTGCATGCACATGCTGTCCTGAATCAAGCCCCAGGGGAGACTGTGGCCAAGTAAACTTTGCAAACAAGCTATCCAGGCACTGCGAAGAAAATAAGATGGGCATGCAGAAGCAAAATTGGTTAAAATCTGTCTAGAAGCAGTTGAGGAAGCCCTTTAAAAAAGGCAGATAAGCATAACAGAATAAAAACATTCCAGAAGATGCTAAGAACAATGAAATCCCATATAAATCATTTTAAAATGCATGCCGACTAACTGGAGAACAACCAAACAACTACATACAACACTTTAAACATTAACAAATCAGATTTTAAAAAATGTATACCACTTTATTTACTACCAACATTCAGTATTATGCCAACATTAGTATACACAGTATTAAACCAACAGCAGTATTTGTTATTAACATTACTTCAATATTATAGCTTGATTGCAAGTATGAAAAAGTTATAATTTCTTTTTAAATTTAAATAATTCTTTATTTTTTTAATGTTTTTCTTCATTAGAAGGCACACCATTTACTATTCAATATGTACTGGGATTTTGATCCAAAAACTGTCATGGAAACCAAAATTGTGTATGCTCAAGACCCATGATATAAAATAGCATAATAAACTTATGTCCCTTACATAAAATGGCAAAATCAACGTTTGTTCTTTGGCTTTAAAAAATGTTTTGAACCATAGTTGTTTGAATCTGTGGATCCATGTGTACTGTCCTGACTACAGGCAGTTCATGAGTTACAAATATCCAATTTTCAAACAACTCATAGTTAAGAATGGGGTTGAGACAACAGGAAGTGAGAGAAATCTACTCCTTGGAAAGGAAATTCACTCCTGAAAGAGTTATTATGGGAAAAAGGTGTCTCCAATGCAGCTTTCTCACCAATTCTCATTTCGGCATCAAGCCAAATTTTTCAAAATCCAATTATCACAGAGACAGAAAATGCTATCCAAAGCATGCATGTGTGTGTGTGTGTGTGTGTGTGTGTGTATGGCTGGAATTATATACTTATTATACTGTTTTGACTTACAAACTAATTCAACAAGAACAAACCTACAGAACATATCTTGTTTGTAACATGAGGACTGCCTGTATTTAAGTATAGCATTTTTAAAAAACATACACATGGAGAATTTAATTATCATGGACTACTAAGAGATATGATTGGTTTAAACCAGAAGCCAGACAACATGAGTAAGTAAGATCTACAGCCCACAACCTACATCAAACTGCTCTCAATATCCTGTCTTTTGGTAATCTTAGAGAAGGTTCCCATTTCATTTCTATGACTGGAACACATGGGTTGATCCTTGCTTCTTCTTCTTTTGGTCACTAAAGGATTATTTTTAGTAGACGTCTACTGTTAAACTCTATGGTTTATCATAGAACTGGAAGAACTATTTTATTTATTCATTTGGCTTGGCTTGACTTGATTGTTACCCCACTTTCTCTTGATAGAGGGACTTGAGCTGGCCAACAAACATGACATGATCTCTTGACAGGAAATATTCTAAGTTACCATCTATGCAACCTCTGCATCAGTATTTTTAACAAAAGGAGAATCAACCATGGTCTGGGGCAGTCTCTTCGTTTCAAGCAGCACTGGGTTTTCATTAGATTTAAGCTCTATTCTGGACTTATGCCAATTTGTAGATATCTTTCTTAAACCATATGATACGCACATAGTTGTACAAGTGAAGTCTGGCTAAGCTGAAAGAAGATGTAACATTGCTTCTTCATATTGTCAACACTACTGATGGAAGATGAATGAGTTGCTTACCTGTAATTGTGTTTCTTTCAGTGGTGATCTGTGAAATTCGCACCTATGGATCTTCCGAACTGCTTCACGCATATGCGGAAGATCCATATGTGAAATTTCACAGACACCACAAAGAAGAAAGAATTATACTGTCCATGACTTTTTAACTACAGGCAAATAAAAGTGGAGAAAATATGGATAGGATAAGAGCTTCTAAGCAGATTTATCCACCAAATCTCATCTTAGTAAGCAACATATAAATGAGATTCACGTGTTTGTAAGCACAATGAAAATGCGACTGTTAATGACCTCTTCCTATATGTCCAATGCAGAATGAATGCTTAAAGTATTTAGAAACAATCAGTAAAAGAAATCATGGTTTAAAAGTTGGTTTCCATATCCTGGCTTTCTTGAAAGTTATTAACCATAATTCCTGGTTTAGATGTAATGAGAAATTATAATAATGACTTCCTGGCATATTCCTCTATCCATTGAGGGAT